>NC_068425.1:25109088-25364088 GCF_023373465.1 Oncorhynchus keta | reverse complement strand
CGCATGTAGAGCAGAATTGGGCCAATACCCCTCCTCATTCAAATAGAAAAAAGAGCCATCAAATTTTAAAACCATCTAAAAAACAGTGACCCCAAAACATTCCATCACACAGCTCGAAAATGTCAAGAGATGAAACCATAGCAGAGTCCACTCAGCCAGCTGGTTCTGAGGCTCAGTTCACCAACCCAAACCAACCCCATAAAGCCTCAGGACAGCACTCAGAAAATCTGGCCCAACCAAATCATCACAAACAAAAATAAAAATATATCACCTATTGGAAAGACACCACAAGAAATCAAAGTAAACTTCAATGCTATTTGGATCTAAACAGACAGTACATGGTGGCAGACTATGTGACCACTGTGACTGATAGAAAACTGAGGAAAACATTGACTAGTTACAGAGCACAGTCTGGCCATAGAGTCTGGCCATAGAGACCGGTCGTCACAGACAAACCTGGATGCCCAGAGAGGACAGGCTGTGCTCACTCTGCTCCAGGGGAGAGGTAGAGACAGAGCTGCATTTCCTATTACAATGTGACAAATACTCAGACCTAAGAGAATATTTCTTTCCCAAAATTATAATTCAATACAAAAAATTTGAAACTATAAAAGTTGAAGAAAACATTTTATATTTATTGGGTGAAAAGCCAAAATGTGCAGTTTTGGCAGCCAAATATGTGTCCTCCTGCCACAACCTGAGGGACAGCCAGTGAAAAGTGCAAAGTAATGTCGATAATATTTCCCCACTTGTTTTGTTTTGTCTTTCATACCATGTCATGTGTCTTCTCAGTCATGTTGACACTGGTCTACTACCATTGCTTTAATGTATCGTTGTTCTCATGAATATTGTTTTTTGTAGTTGTTGTTAATGGTAATCCCATGTCTGTCACGCCTTGGTCTTAGTATTTTGTGTTTTCTTTAATTATTTGTTCAGGCCAGGGTGTGACATGGGGTTATTGTATTGTCGTATTGGGGTTTTTGTAGGCATTGGGATTGTGGTTGATTGGGGGTGTGTCTAGTATAGGCTTGGCTGCCTGAGGCGGTTCTCAATCAGAGTCAGGTGATTCTTGTTGTCTCTGATGGGGAACCGTATTTAGGTAACCTGGGTTTCACTTTGTGTTTCGTGGGTGATTGTTCCTGTCTCTGTGTAGTTTCACCATATAGGCTGTAATTAGGTTTCACGTTCCGTTTGTCGTTTTGTATTTATTTAGTTATTTCATGTATCGTCATTCTCGTCATTAAAGAACATGAGTAACATCCACACTGCATTTCGGTCCGACTCTCTTTCAACAAACGAAGAACGCCGTTACAATGTCCACTACTACTATTAGTATTATTGCTGTTGGCCCCACCATTTATTTATATATAAATATATTTTATATATAAATATATTTTATTTTATTTTTATTTTTTGATATGTATACTTTGACAATGTGAGTAATAATGAACTTGCCATGTCAATAAAGTCAACTGAATTGAAAGAGAGAGAAGGGGTATGGGAGAGAGAGAAAAGGGGTACAGGGGGAGAGAGAGAGAAGGGGTACAGGGGAGAGTGGGAGAGAGAGAGAGAGAGAGAGAGAGAGAGAGAGAGAGAGAGAATGGGTACGGGAGAGAGTAAGATGGGATACTGGAGAGAGAGAGAGAGAGAGAGAGAGAGAGAGAGAGAGAGAGGATGGGTACGGGAGAGAGAGAGGTGAAACAAAATATAATGATATTCCAAAAAAGGTCCGGAAATAAGGATGACAAATATAAATTCTATTTGGGACACAGTTCTATTAGAACACACCAAAAACTACACATATCTAGGACTAAGTATCAGCAACACAGGTAGCTTTCACATGGCTGTGAATGAGCTGAGAGACAAAGCAAGAAGAGCATTCTTTGCCATTAAAATGAACATCAAAATCGAAATTCCAATTAGAATCTGGCTCAAACTTTTTCAATCAGTTATAGAACCAATTGCTCTATATGGCAGTGAAGTATGGGGTCCAATCCCTAATAATGAATTTACCAAATGGGACAAATATCCTATTGAAATACTGCAGTTTTGCAAGACTATTGCAAGAAAAACTCAAAATAACGCATGTAGAGCAGAATTGGGCCAATACCCCCTCCTCATTCAAATAGAAAAAAGAGCCATCAAATTTTAAAACCATCTAAAAAACAGTGACCCCAAAACATTCCATCACACAGCTCGACAATGTCAAGAGATGAAACCATAGCAGAGTCCACTCAGCCAGCTGGTTCTGAGGCTCAGTTCACCAACCCAAACCAACCCCATAAAGCCTCAGGACAGCACTCAGAAAATCTGGCCCAACCAAATCATCACAAAACAAAAATAAAAATATATCACCTATTGGAAAGACACCACAAGAAATCAAAGTAAACTTCAATGCTATTTGGATCTAAACAGACAGTACATGGTGGCAGACTATGTGACCACTGTGACTGATAGAAAACTGAGGAAAACATTGACTAGTTACAGAGCACAGTCTGGCCATAGAGTCTGGCCATAGAGACCGGTCGTCACAGACAAACCTGGATGCCCAGAGAGGACAGGCTGTGCTCACTCTGCTCCAGGGGAGAGGTAGAGACAGAGCTGCATTTCCTATTACAATGTGACAAATACTCAGACCTAAGAGAATATTTCTTTCCCAAAATTATAATTCAATACAAAAATTTGAAACTATAAAAGTTGAAGAAAACATTTTATATTTATTGGGTGAAAAGCCAAAATGTGCAGTTTTGGCAGCCAAATATGTGTCCTCCTGCCACAACCTGAGGGACAGCCAGTGAAAAGTGCAAAGTAATGTCGATAATATTTCCCCACTTGTTTTGTTTTGTCTTTCATACCATGTCATGTGTCTTCTCAGTCATGTTGACACTGGTCTACTACCATTGCTTTAATGTATCGTTGTTCTCATGAATATTGTTTTTTGTAGTTGTTGTTAATGGTAATCCCATGTCTGTCACGCCTTGGTCTTAGTATTTTGTGTTTTCTTTAATTATTTGTTCAGGCCAGGGTGTGACATGGGGTTATTGTATTGTCGTATTGGGGTTTTTGTAGGCATTGGGATTGTGGTTGATTGGGGGTGTGTCTAGTATAGGCTTGGCTGCCTGAGGCGGTTCTCAATCAGAGTCAGGTGATTCTTGTTGTCTCTGATTGGGAACCGTATTTAGGTAGCCTGGGTTTCACTTTGTGTTTCGTGGGTGATTGTTCCTGTCTCTGTGTAGTTTCACCATATAGGCTGTAATTAGGTTTCACGTTCCGTTTGTCGTTTTGTATTTATTTAGTTATTTCATGTATCGTCATTCTCGTCATTAAAGAACATGAGTAACATCCACACTGCATTTCGGTCCGACTCTCTTTCAACAAACGAAGAACGCCGTTACAATGTCCACTACTACTATTAGTATTATTGCTGTTGGCCCCACCATTTATTTATATATAAATATATTTTATATATAAATATATATTTTTATTTAATTTTTATTTTTTGATATGTATACTTTGACAATGTGAGTAATAATGAACTTGCCATGTCAATAAAGTCAACTGAATTGAAAGAGAGAGAAGGGGTATGGGAGAGAGAGAAAAGGGGTACAGGGGAGAGAGAGAGAGAAGGGGTACAGGGGAGAGAGGGAGAGAAGGGGTACAGGGGAGAGAGAGAGAGAAGGGGTAAAGGGGAGAGAGAGAGAGAAGGGGTACAGGGGAGAGAGGGAGAGAAGGGGTACAGGGGAGAGAGAGAGAGAAGGGGTACAGGGGAGAGAGGGAGAGAAGGGGTACAGGGGAGAGAGGGAAGGAAGGTGTACTGGAGAGAGTGAGGGATGGGGTACAGGAGAGAGAAAGAGAGAGAGAAGGGGTACATGAGAGAGAAGGATATAGGAGAGAGAAGGGGTACAGGAGAGAGAAAGAGAAGAGGTACATGAGAGAGAGGGATATAGCAGAGAGAAGGGGTACAGGAGAGAGAGGGATATAGGAGAGAGAATGGGTACAGGAGAGATAAAGAGAGAGAGAAGGAGTACAGGAAAGAGAGGGATATAGGAGAGAGAAGGGGTACAGGAGAGAGAGAGAAAGAGAGAGAGAAGGGGTACAGGAGAGAGAAAGAGAGAGAGAAGGTGTACAGGAGAGAGAGGGATATAGGAGAGAGAAGGGGTACAGGAGAGAGAGAGAAAGAGAGAGAGAGAGAAGGGGTACAGGAGAGAGAAAGAGAGAGAAAAGGGGTACAGGAGAGAGAGGGATATAGAAGAAAGAAGGGGTACAGGAGAGAGAAAGAGAGAGAGAAGGGGTACAGGAGAGATAGGGATATAGGAGAGAGAATAGGTACAGGAGAGAGAGAGAAAGAGAAGGGGTACAGGAGAGAGAAAGAGAGAGAGAAGGGGTACATGAGAGAGAGGGATATAGGAGAGAGAAGGGATATGGGAGAGAGAGAGAGAGGCACAATATATCGGTGATCATATCGTAATCGGACGATATTAGCTCAAAATGCCAACATCGGCACGATGTCTAATTTAACGCCGATGTGCAAAACCGATGTTAAAGCTGACGTGCATACCTATATAACGTAGGTAGATGACGTACATACCTATATAACGTAGGTAGATGACGTACATACCTATATAACGTAGGTAGATGACGTACATACCTATATAACGTAGGTAGATGACGTGCATACCTATATAACGTAGGTAGATGACGTACATACCTATATAACGTAGGTAGATGACGTACATACCTATATAACGTAGGTAGATGACGTACATACCTATATAACGTAGGTAGATGACGTGCATACCTATATAACGTAGGTAGATGACGTACATACCTATATAACGTAGGTAGATGACGTACATACCTATATAACGTAGGTAGATGATGTACATACCTATATAACGTAGGTAGATGACGTACATACCTATATAACGTAGGTAGATGACGTACATACCTATATAACGTAGGTAGTTGATGTACATACCTATATAACGTAGGTAGTTGATGTACATACCTATATAACGTAGGTAGATGATGTACATACCTATATAACGTAGGTAGATGACGTGCATACCTATATAACGTAGGTAGATGACGTACATACCTATATAACGTAGGTAGATGACGTGCATACCTATATAACGTAGGTAGATGACGTACATACCTATATAACGTAGGTAGATGACGTACATACCTATATAACGTAGGTAGATGACGTACATACCTATATAACGTAGGTAGATGACGTACATACCTATATAACGTAGGTAGATGACGTACATACCTATATAACGTAGGTAGATGACGTACATACCTATATAACGTAGGTAGATGACGTACATACCTATATAACGTAGGTAGATGACGTACATACCTATATAACGTAGGTAGATGACATACATACCTATATAATGTAGGTAGATGACGTACATACCTATATAACGTAGATAGATGACGTACATACCTATATAACGTAGGTAGATGACGTACATACCTATATAACGTAGGTAGATGACGTACATACCTATATAACGTAGGTAGATGACGTACATACCTATATAACGTAGGTAGATGAGGTACATACCTATATAATGTAGGTAGATGACGTACATACCTATATAACGTAGGTAGATGACGTACATACCTATATAACATAGGTAGATGAGGTACATACCTATATAATGTAGGTAGATGACGTACATACCTATATAACGTAGGTAGATGACGTACATACCTATATAACGTAGGTAGATGAAGTGCATACCTATATAACGTAGGTAGATGACGTGCATACCTATATAACGTAGGTAGATGACGTGCATACCTATATAACGTAGGTAGATGACGTGCATACCTATATAATGTAGGTAGATGACGTGCATACCTATATAATGTAGGTAGATGACGTGCATACCTATATAATGTAGGTAGATGACGTGCATACCTATATAACGTAGGTAGATGACGTGCATACCTATATAATGTAGGTAGATGACGTGCATACCTATATAACGTAGGTAGATGACGTGCATACCTATATAATGTAGGTAGATGACGTGCATACCTATATAACGTAGGTAGATGACGTGCATACCTATATAATGTAGGTAGATGACGTGCATACCTATATAATGTAGGTAGATGACGTGCATACCTATATAACGTAGGTAGATGACGTGCATACCTATATAATGTAGGTAGATGACGTGCATACCTATATAATGTAGGTAGATGACGTGCATACCTATATAACATAGGTAGATGACGTACATACCTATATAACGTAGGTAGATGACATACATACCTATATAACGTAGGTAGATGACGTGCATACCTATATAACGTAGGTAGATGACGTACATACCTATATAACGTAGGTAGATGACGTACATACCTATATAACGTAGGTAGATGACGTGCATACCTATATAACGTAGGTAGATGACGTGCATACCTATATAACGTAGGTAGATGACGTGCATACCTATATAACGTAGGTAGATGACGTGCATACCTATATAATGTAGGTAGATGACGTGCATACCTATATAACGTAGGTAGATGACGTACATACCTATATAACGTAGGTAGATGATGTGCATACCTATATAACGTAGGTAGATGACGTACATACCTATATAACGTAGGTAGATGACGTGCATACCTATATAACGTAGGTAGATGACGTACATACCTATATAACGTAGGTAGATGACGTGCATACCTATATAACGTAGGTAGATGACGTACATACCTATATAACGTAGGTAGATGACGTGCATACCTATATAACGTAGGTAGATGACGTGCATACCTATATAACGTAGGTAGATGACGTACATACCTATATAACGTAGGTAGATGACGTACATACCTATATAACGTAGGTAGATGACGTGCATACCTATATAACGTAGGTAGATGACGTACATACCTATATAACGTAGGTAGATGACGTGCATACCTATATAACGTAGGTAGATGACGTGCATACCTATATAACGTAGGTAGATGACGTACATACCTATATAACGTAGGTAGATGACGTACATACCTATATAACGTAGGTAGATGACGTGCATACCTATATAACGTAGGTAGATGACGTAATGACGCCATGAAAAATACAGCGCTACACAGAACAAAAGCATTAAAATACTAAGTGCACACTTCCAACCACTAAACAAGTTCAAGTCCAGCAGTCATTTGAAAGAGTAAGAAAATTTCAGTGAGACAATTCAAAGGCAAAATCCATTAACGCCAAGATAAAGGAATTCATTGCCCTTGACAATCAACCCTTCTCTGTTGTGGATGATGTTGGCTTTCGCCAACTGGTTGAGCACCTCGAGCCCCAGTACACACGACCAAGTAGGCACTTTTTTTCAGAAGTTGCCCTACCGGAGTTACACAGTATTGTTGAAACGTACATCTATGATCTCACTGCTATTAGCTTCCCGACTGACATTTGGACCAGCGATGTCAGCCCCATTAGCATGCTGAGTCTGACAGCACAGTGGGTCGACAGGGATTCCATACTGAGGAAAGTCGTATTGCATGCTGAAGAATGTGCTGGTTCTCATACCGCTGCAGCCATTTCAATAGCATTAGAGAACATGTTTGAAACATGAACACAGTCCTAGCGCCATTCGAACAACTGACTGGAGAAATAAGCTAATGAACTGTGTCTGCAGCAGACGTGATACCCTCTGTCATGGCATTGAAACGCCTGCTCAACAAAACTGACAACAGACCGGGGGGTTAAAACTTACAAAAGTCCTCGAGGCTGTGAACAAGCAGTTCGGTGGCATTCTCTCGGAGCCTCTTTACTGTGTTGCCATCAAACTCAATGCTAGGTACAAGGACCGCTCCTTCGATACAGACAGGGAACAGGGTTTACGTGAAATGTTACATACACAGCTGGACAAGATGGAAACGGACACAGTGACTGTGTGCACCGAGGAAGCGAGGCATCGGACAGACAGATCAGAAACATAACTGCTTGACATGTATGATGAAATCCTGGTTGAGACTGAACAAATTAACAATGAAACAGCACAGCAAGTAAGTGAAAGAAATAGGTTTTGATTATGTTTTACTGGTAATGGGGACATGCCTAAATGCCAACAAGATAACTTTTTGGTCATTGTGTGTATGGTGTGTGTGTGTGTGACCTTTATTTAACTAGGAAAGTCAGTTAAGATCAAATTCTTATTTACAATGACGGCCAAACCTGGACAACGCTGGGCCAATTGTGCGCCGCCCTATGGAACTCCCAATCACGGACGGATGTGATACAGCCTGGATTCGAACCAGGGACTGTAGTGACACCTCTTGCACTGAGATGCAGTGACTTACCCCGCTAAGTCCATGTGTGTGTGTGTTAACTATTTAACTGTACTAGAATGTTTAAAAGGCTGCAAAGATTTTAAATATCGGTTAATGGTAACGTTTTTTATTCGCAAGGAAAATATCGGATATTGGTATCGGCCAAAAATGTAATTCCGGTGCATCCCTAGAGAGAGAAGGGGAACAAAAGGAGTGATAGCAAAGGAGAAGATGGCACAGGGGTAAAGAAAAGAGAGGTGGAGAGGTACAAAAACAGTCCAAACAAAAAGGTCAAGTTGAAGGCGGAATAAGACGGAGTGAATACAAAACTAAAATGAATCCTCACAGGGAGTAACTAGGAGTCATACACTGCTGACCGTGGTAATGACAGAAGGACAGTCTTGAAGCTGAGCCAGCATGTCAAACAACCACCACTCTGAATGTCAGAGAGCACTTTAACTGGTACGCAGATACACCTACACACAAACACTTAAACACACACACTAAACATAGAACCCATTTCTATGAACCTTTGTAAACCAGACAGCAGAGACTCTCTGTAGAACTGTGGTCTTCTGAGGAGACAGAGAGACAGGGCTGAATAATGTATGAAAATGAAAAACACTATGGATTGGATTGTTACATCTTATCAGTGACTGTAGGCTATGAAATATGAAATTCATTAGATGGTTTGCTACATAGATCTGCAAGTAATACATGTTTTGGAAGTCTGCTTGTTTCACTGTTAAAGGCACAACACAGTGATAGATATTTGCTACCAACAATGTAGCACTGTAGTATACACAGCATAGTTACTGAAAACTGTGGATAACTGGGATACATAAAGTGTTTGTACAGTTAGAGCAAGGAAATTACACTAAACCTGTGAGTGGCAAGTTTATTTAGACAAGAGGATGAAATATGTATGGTAGTAATAAACAGCAGTAGGGACAGACAAGAACAAACTATCATATCATTTGTGTTCCTGCCTCTGCTGTTGTTTGCTCATAGAGAGAAACACATACAGAAACACACATGTCAATGTACCCTCAAACACACGGTGAGGGCACGCTCTGCACTAACAACCTGAGCAAAGACAAATACTCTCTCTCTACCGCTCTACCTCTCACACTCTCCACCTCTCTCTCCCCTCTTTGATGGCATATTCTCGCGGGATAACTCTCGCTTGGTTTGACAGGACATTAGTGTAAATTAGCACCTCATTATACCTGATGAGCCCTGCTGCAGCTAAGCTAATGACCCCTGAAACAGAGGAGGACAACACACACAAGGGTGTGTTGGATTGTTGACTGTGTGGAAAAGTGTGTGTTTCTGATGAAAACATAATACATTCTATTAATTTAAAAGATTTGTGTGTGTGTGTGTGTGTGTGTGTGTGTGTGTGTGTGTGTGTGTGTGTGTGTGTGTGTGTGTGTGTGTGTGTGTGTGTGTGTGTGTGTGTGTGTGTGTGTGTGTGTGTGTGTGTGTGTGTGTGTGTGTGTGTGTGTGTGTGTGTGTGTGTGTGTGTGTGTGTGTGTGTGTGTGTGTGTGTGTGTCACATGCTGTCCCTCTGCTAGTGTTTCCATGTTACATAAGAAGGGAAGTAATGTGAATATTCTAACACAGACTTGCATCGCCAGCTGAGAGCCCAGACACTCACACACTATCTTTATCTCTCTCGCTCACACACACAAACCCCGCAAACACACTTACTCTCCATCGTTCTCATTCGCCCTCTCCTCCACTATTCTCTCTCTTATCATGCAGTCAGCCAGGCGTGAGACGGCACCGCTTTGGGTGTCAGGGGCTTCCTGCCAGCCTGCTGTAGCGTTAACACACGTCCAGACACAGCATGCGCTGCACTGCTGTCTGCCTGGCCTCTCATACAGCTGGTACATCCAATACGACCCAACACATCCCACGACAGCAACCCAGACATCCCAGTCAGAGCTAACATTATCACCACTGTTAACACCATCACTAAACACCAACAGCAGACAGGCACACACACCCAAAGCACCAACAGGAAAGCTAAGGATAGCATTAGGCCGTCAGTGTAAATAAGGTGTTCTTAACTGACTTTCCTAGTTAAATAAAGGTTAAAGAAAAAATATATATATAAAAACAATAATAATTAGGTCAGAGCACTTAACTCTGGCTACTGCAGCACTGCTAGTATTAGCATCTGTAGCATGACCAGAAACACCAGTGTTTCCAGTAGGCTAACCTAGACATGGCCGCGAGCCCAACGGTACTGCCTGTGGGTATTTTGGGGACTTGTCTGGATCCAGGTCCATGGATCTCACAGCCACACAGCCTTGAATAATGGATGGGAGGGGAAACGATGCCACAACTCACAGACCAAGGATGAGTGTGAATGCTAAACAGAAGAACTACAGTACTGAGGACAACAACCTGGACCTGGGGGGTGGAGGGGAGTGTATGTGTGTGTGTGTGTGTCTGTGTGTGTTTCTGTGTGTGTTTCTGTGTGTGTGTGTGTGTGTTAATCTTTTTGAATATTTTTGCCTGTATGGCGTGCATATATGTAAACTTAAGGCTGTTGCCTTAGCAACCCCAGTTGCATTCATGTATTGATTTCTGACGGCTTTCAACCGTTTTAATGAACAGAATGTGCAGTTGTAATACTGATAATTTGAATAACTTATGCAGCATACTATCTGCCAAGGTGGGATACCATACATACTAAAGGATTCATAAGGTATGTCTCTCTGTTGCCTCTTAGGTACACAGACTGTGGAGTATGACAGTAAGAAAGTAACTAGAAGGTAATTAACATCACATTTGTCAGAAACCCTATTGGAAGCAGAATAAAGGCTTGTGTACCTCACCAGAGTCTTTACAAGAGAGGACCTCTAAGAAACATCAGTGAATTGATCAGAGTAGGCATTACATCCCACACTCACACTACCAATTCAATGCCGTGCCACCGCCACTCAAACTATTTTTCTCCAGACTGAAACACCAGTAGCAGTTCCCTTACAGCACAATTTTATGGATGGATTTCCTGGTGTTGTGTTGTTTCGTCCAGGTGTCCCAATGACGACAGGCTTTGAGCTGGTATTGAGTCAGTAAGATGTCTGGGGGGCTCTGTCTGGATACAAACCCCAGGGGAGGGAGAGGTAGGGAGGAACAGAGATCAAGAGAGAGAGAGAGAGAGAGAGAGAGAGAGAGAGAGAGAGAGAGATCGAGAGAGAGAGAGAGAGAGAGAGAGAGAGAGAGAGAGAGGTAGGGAGGAACAGAGATCGAGAGAGAGAGAGAGGGGAGAGAGAGAGAGAGTGAATGAGGCTTTGTTGCGAAATAGGAATCCGATTCTAGATTTAATTTTGGATTGGAGATGCTTAATATGAGTCTTGAAGGAGAGTTTACAGTCTAACCAGACATCTAGGTATTTGTAGTTGTCCACATATTCTAAGTCAGAACCGTCCAGAGTAGTGATGCTAGTTCGGGTGGGCGGGTGCGGGCAGCGATCGGTTGAAGAGCATGCATTTAGTTTTACTAGCATTTAAAATCAGTTGGAGGCCACGGAAGGAGTGTTGAAGCTCGTTTGGAGTTTTTATTTATTTAAATGTTTTATTTTACCACCTTTTCTCCCCAATTTCGTGGTATCCTTTTCTCCCCAATTTCGTGGTATCCAATTGTTAGTAGTTACTATCTTGTTTCACCACTACAACTCCCGTACGGGCTCGGAAGAGACGAAGGTCGAAAACCATGTGTCCTCCGAAACACTTCTTAACACAGCGCACTTCTTAACACAGCGCACTTCTTAACACAGCGCAACTCCAACCCGGAAGCCAGCCGCACCAATGTGTCGGAGGGAACACTTGGTTAGCATGCACTGCGCCCGGCCCGCCACAGGAGTCGCTGGTGCATGAGACAAGGATATCACTACCGGCCAAACCCTCTCTAACCCGGACGACGCTAGGCCAATTGTGCATCGCCCCGCGGACCTCCCAGTCGCGGCCGGCTGCAACAGAGCCTGGGTGCGAACCCAGAGTCTCTGGGGGCACAGCTAGCGCTGCTATGCAGTGCCCTAGACCACTGCGCCACCCGGGAGGCCCGGAGGTTTGTTAACCTCTCTGCGCACCAAACCCGTTAGCGGGATTCAATTCGACAACATACGGTGATCGCTACATAAATAGTCATATTAAACATTCATGAAAATACAAGTGTCTCACATGTTTCGAAAGCCTAGAATCTTGCTAATCCAACTGCGTTGTCAGATTTAAAAAATGATTTAGGCTGTTGAAGGGAGGGCAGGCCCACAACAATGGCCAAAGTGAAAAGAAGACCGTAGATACAGCTGGTCTGTTGTAATATAATAGAGACAGTAGATCTAGCTGAAATGTCCTAATATAAAATAGATAGTAGATCTTGCTGGTCTGTCATAATATAAATGAGACAGTAGATCTAGCAGGTCTATAATAATATATTCAACCTTATGTTCCCTGTACTCTATATATATCTGTTTATTATACCTGTTGATACAGGGCTCATATGTGAAACTATTCTAACTGAACATTTTCTTTCACAGTGACACTGACTCCGAATGGGAGCCCCCAGGGCAAGGTGTCCATCCCCCACTGAAGCTGGTTCATCCAGCTCCTGCCACAAGTGGTGTTCATCTGCCCAAATGTATTTCTGCAGACATGCATGTGCCTCAGGGACAAAAGGGCACAGCATGGAGGCGTCGCTGTGTTCTTTGCAAAATGAAGTCCCCCATCACCTGCACCACATGCTTGGTGACCCTCTGCTTTACAGCAGAAAGAGACTGCTATGGCACCTGGCATCAGCAGCACAATATTGTGTAGAGGACTGAGGGTCTTCCAAATATTGAAAGTGTTATTTTGTAAAGGTTTTTTTTTCATGTTTTTTTTCTCCATTTTTTGGGGTGTGTGTGTTAGAATACCATTTTGGTATTTTGTATATAGTTATTCCATTCAAAATGTATAACTTCACCAATTTGGTCACTTGGGTACATTTGGGCTAGTTGTGTGGGACACCTGGGTGACTTCATGATAAATGTCATGTAGCACACTCATTTTGAAGTTATCATTCTGAAACTGAAGTAATGTTGCCCTCTTATGTTTTTCACTGAAATTGTCCCCATCATCCTATCTGAATGTTTGTTTTGTCTTGTTCATTTTAAAGATGATGATACAACAATAATAATGAAAAAATGTATGGTTTGTTCGTTGTATTATCTAAACCAGATCTATTGTATTATATTCTCCTACATTCAATTCACATTTACACAAACCTCAGAGTGATTTCATTCAAATGAAACCAAGAATATGCATATCGGGGCGGCAGCGTAGCCTAGTGGTTAGAGCGTTGGACTAGTAACCGGAAGGTTGCGAGTTCAAACCCCCGAGCTGACAAGGTACAAATCTGTCGTTCTGCCCCTGAACAGGCAGTTAACCCACTGTTCCCAGGCCGTCATTGAAAATAAGAATATGTTCTTAACTGACTTGCCTGGTTAAATAAAGGTAAAATAAAAAAAATAAAAAAAATATCCTTGGTTCTGGGCCTGAGCTACAGGCAGTTAGATTTGGGTATGTCTTCAGGCGGAAAATGAACAAAAGTAGGGGGGTAGCTGTAAGAAGTTAACACAGTGTCCAAAGAAGGGCCAGATGTATTCAAGTTTTGGGCAGCGACCATATACAGAAGTGTGCTGGTTATCAAGGGGCAAAGTATTGACACGTTTTTTTAAATTGAGAGACAAGCTTAAAGTTTTATTTACTGACCACAATTTTCACTTGTCTGGCCACTTGCATGATAACTTTACGTTTTTTCTCGCCAGAATGATCTGAATCTAGGATTACAGGGACTCTGCGCAACTTTAATCAATGTGCGGGACGAAATTGAGGCTATGATTAAGAAGTTGGAGCTCTCCTCTGTCTGCATTAACAAGGACAACACACAGGTCTTTCCATAGTTGTATGCTTTTTGTGCGCAAATTAACTCAAGCTTACGGAAAATGTCAAATGTGATATATAGCGAAGCACCTGAGTGAGTTGGGTGCGCAACTACGCAGGTACTTTCCCAAAATAACTGGATTTGTTATCCCTTTCATGCCCTGCCTCCAGTCCACTTACCGATATCTAAACAAGAGGGCCTCGTCGAAATTGCAACAAGCGGTTGTGTAAAAATTGAATTTAATCAGAAGCCACTGCCAGATTTCTGGATTAGGCTGTGCTCATAGTATCCTGCCTTGGCAAATCATGTTGTTAATTGGCTCCGGTTGCTGTAAGCATGAATGTGTTTAATTATACTTGTGGGGACCAGAATTCCCCACAATGATAGTAAATGGGGTTTAGGTTAGGGTAAGGGTTAGGGAAAACAGGATTGTGAATGGGACTGAATTGTGTGTCCCCACAGAATTACTTATACAAGAGTGTGTGTCTGTGTGTGTGTGTGTGTGTGTGTGTGTGTGTGTGTGCATGCATGTGAGTGTGCTAGTTTGCACATCACTAACACATACTGTATATTTGTGTGTGCTTTGAGTGACTGATCACAGCTCAGGATGGACATGAGTACTCGAACTGTCTTCAAAACTCCATCATAAAACAGAGATCAATGTTTTTTCAAATACTGTAAAACTACTTGGTCAAAATGTTGGCTTGAAGACAACGTTAATTTGCTTGGACTCCAGTGTTCCATTTGTGCATTTGCGGGACACAACAGAAAATAAACCCACCATGTCTCACTCACTCAATTGCGTTCCGACCGCTCCATCTACACAAGCCTGCTGTGTGCACCTACAGACACGGTATATGTCTATAAAACTAGAAAAACGTATCTAACTGATGGGATACCACATTCCTTGACAAAACGTTGACAGTTTTAAGGCAAATTCAAAATAGACTGGTTGATTGATGTAGAGAAATAAATGTGTGTTCCAACAATGAGCTGCAGGTTTGGAAAAATTGGGCAATTTTCTGTGTAGGCTACTTTACGGGTTTCATTAGTGACCACATCCATGGGCTATATCGTAAAAATGCATGAAAACAAAAATGTACTTTTTGGTCTTAATTTAAGGTTAGCAGTGGTTAAGGTTAGGGTTATTTTTTATTTATTTTACCCCTTTTTCTCCACAATTTTGTGGTATCCAATTGTTTAGTAGCTACTATCTTGTCTCATCGCTACAACTCCCGTACGGGCTCGGGAGAGACGAAGGTTGAAAGCCATGCGTCCTCCGATACACAACCCAACCAAGCCGCACTGCTTCTTAACACAGCGCCATCCAACCCGGAAGCCAGCCGCACCAATGTGTCGGAGGAAACACCGTGCGTCTGGCAAGCTTGGTTAGCGCGCACTGCGCCCGGCCCGCCACAGGAGTCGCTGGTGCGCGATGAGACAAGGATATTATCCCTACCGGCCAAACCCTCCCTAACCCGGACAGCGCTAGGCCAATTGCGCGTCGCCCCACGGACCTCCCGGTCGCGGCCGGTTACGACAGAGCCTGGTCGCGAACCCAGAGTCTCTGGTGGCACAGCTGGCGCTGCAGTACAGCGCAGATTAGGGTTATTTTGATCTGATTATAAGAAGAGAAGTTGCAGAAACAGGTTTATGACTTTGTGGCTGTGGTAACTAATGTTAGTGACGATCCTACTTAGCGAACTGCTAGTGGCATTTAGAATTGGTTAGTTTTGCCCAGTGGTCCCCAAACTTTAAATAGTCCCGTATCCCTTCAACCATTCAACCTCCAGCTCCGTACCCCCTCTAGCACCAGGGTCAGCGCACTCTCAAATGTTGTTTTTTACCATCATTGTAAGCCTGCCACACACACTATACGATACATTTATTAAACATAAGAATGAGTTTGAGTTGTTGTCACAACCCTGCTCATGGGAAGTGACAAAGAGCTCTTATAGAACCAGGGCACAAATACTAATATTCAATAATTTTGCTCTTTATTTAACCATCTTACATATAAAACCATATGTGTTCATCGAAAATTGTGAATACCTCACCACAGGTTAATGAGAGGGGTGTGCTTGAAAGGATGCACATAACTCTGCAATGTTGGGTTATATTGGAGAGAGTCTAAGTCTTATATCATTTTCTACACACAGTCCATGCCTGTATTTAGTTTTCATGCTAGTGAGGGCCGAGAATCAACTTTCACATTGGTACGTGGTTGCAAAGGGCATCAGTGTCTTACATTTGAATTAATACAAAAGAACACATACATGTATTATGTGATACAGTACAGAAACACACACTCTGTCCCGTCCTTCTGTGTCCCCCCCTCCATGATGAAGCATGTCTCCAGGCAGGCTGCTGAGGTAATGGGCCATATTCATCTTCTCTCGCTCTCCCTGCTGGCTTAACCACCTAATCCATCTCTCTCTCTCTGCTGGCTTTACCACCCAATCCAGCTCTCTCTCTCCCTGCTGGCTTTACCATCTAGTCCATCTCTCTCTCTCTCCCTGCTGGCTTTACCATCTAGTCCATCTCTCTCTCTCCCTGCTGGCTTTACCACCTAGTCCATCTCTCTCTCTCCCTGCTGGCTTTACCATCTAGTCCATCTCTCTCTCTCCCTGCTGGCTTTACCACCAAGTCGATCCCTCCCTCCCTCCCTCCCGGCTTTACCACCTAGTCCATCTCTCTCTCTCTCCCTGCTGGCTTTACCACCTAGTCCATCTCTCCACCTAGTCCATCTCTCTCTCTCTCCCTGCTGGCTTTACCTACCACCTAGTCCAGCTCTCTCTCCCTGCTGGCTTTCCCACCTAGTCCATCTCTCCACCTAGTCCATCTCTCTCTCTCTCCCTCCCGGCTTTACCACCTAGTCCATCTCTCTCTCTCTCCCTGCTGGCTTTACCACCTAGTCCATCTCTCCACCTAGTCCATCTCTCTCTCTCTCCCTGCTGGCTTTACCTACCACCTAGTCCAGCTCTCTCTCCCTGCTGGCTTTCCCACCTAGTCCATCGCTCTCTCTCTCCCTGCTGGCTTTACCATCTAGTCCATTTCTCCATCTAGTCCATCTCTCTCTCTCTCCCTGCTGACTTTACCACCTAGTCCATCTCTTAATCTACTCCATCTCTCCATATAGTCCATCTCTCCATCTCTCCCTGATGGCTTTACCACCTAGTCCATCTCTCCATCTCTCCATGCTGGCTTTACCATCTAGTCCATTTCTCCATCTAGTCCATCTCTCCCTGCTGGCTTTACCACCTAGTCCATCTCTTCATCTACTCCATCTCTCCATATAGTCCATCTCTCCATCTCTCCATGCTGGCTTTACCACCTAGTCCATCTCTCCATCTCTCCATGCTGGCTTTACCACCGAGTCCATCTCTTCATCTAGTCCATCTCTCCATCTCTCCATGCTGGCTTTACCACCTAGTCCATCTCTCCATCTAGTCCATCTCTCCATCTCTCCATGCTGGCTTTACCACCTAGTCCATCTCTCCATCTCTCCATGCTGGCTTTACCACCTAGTCCATCTCTCCATCTAGTCCATCTCTCCATCTCTCACTGCTGGCTTTACCATCTAGTCCATCTCTCCATCTCTCCATGCTGGCTTTACCACCTAGTCCATCTCTTCATCTAGTCCATCTCTCCATCTCTCCCTGCTGGCTTTACCATCTAGTCCATCTCTCCATCTCTCCATGCTGGCTTTACCACCTAGTCCATTTCTCCATCTCTCCCTGCTGGCTTTACCACCTAGTCCATCTCTTCATCTAGTCCATCTCTCCATCTAGTCCATCTCTCCATCTCTCCATGCTGGCTTTACCACCTAGTCCATCTCTTCATCTAGTCCATCTCTCCATCTAGTCCATCTCTCCATCTCTCCCCGCTGGCTTTACCACCTAGTCCATTTCTCCATCTCTCCCTGCTGGCTTTACCACCTAGTCCATCTCTTCATCTAGTCCATCTCTCCATCTAGTCCATCTCTCCATCTCTCCCCGCTGGCTTTACCACCTAGTCCATTTCTCCATCTCTCCCTGCTGGCTTTACCACCTAGTCCATCTCTTCATCTAGTCCATCTCTCCATCTAGTCCATCTCTCCATCTCTCCCCGCTGGCTTTACCACCTAGTCCATTTCTCCATCTAGTCCATCTCTCCATGCTGGCTTTACCACCTAGTCCATCTCTTCATCTAGTCCATCTCTCCATCTAGTCCATCTCTCCATCTCTCCCTGCTGGCTTTACCACCTAGTCCATCTCTTCATCTAGTCCATCTCTCCATCTAGTCCATCTCTCCATCTCTCCCCGCTGGCTTTACCACCTAGTCCATTTCTCCATCTCTCCCTGCTGGCTTTACCACCTAGTCCATCTCTTCATCTAGTCCATCTCTCCATCTAGTCCATCTCTCCATCTCTCCCTGCTGGCTTTACCACCTAGTCCATCTCTTCATCTAGTCCATCTCTCCATCTAGTCCATCTCTCCATCTCTCCCCGCTGGCTTTACCACCTAGTCCATCTCTCCATCTAGTCCATCTCTCCATCTCTCCCCGCTGGCTTTACCACGCTGGCTTTACCACCTAGTCCATTTCTTCATCTAGTCCATCTCTCCATCTCTCCCTGCTGGCTTTACCACCTAGTCCATCTCTCCATCTAGTCCGTCTCTCCCTGCTGGCTTTACCACCTAGTCCATCTCTCCATCTAGTCTGTCTCTCCCTGCTGGCTTTACCACCTAGTCCATCTCTCCATCTAGTCCGTCTCTCCCTGCTGGCTTTACCACCTAGTCCATCTCTCCATCTAGTCCGTCTCTCCCTGCTGGCTTTACCACCTAGTCCATCTCTCCATCTAGTCTGTCTCTCCCTGCTGGCTTTACCACCTAGTCCTTCTCTCCATCTAGTCTGTCTCTCCCTGCTGGCTTTACCACCTAGTCCTTCTCTCCATCTAGTCTGTCTCTCCATGCTGGCTTTACCACCTAGTCCATTTCTTCATCTAGTCCATCTCTCCATCTCTCCCTGCTGGCTTTACCACCTAGTCCATCTCTCCATCTAGTCCGTCTCTCCCTGCTGGCTTTACCACCTAGTCCATCTCTCCATCTAGTCTGTCTCTCCCTGCTGGCTTTACCACCTAGTCCTTCTCTCCATGCCTTCACATCCCATTTTCTCTCACCCTCTTTACTGACTGACTGGGGCTCCATCACGTTCTCTTTTTCTCTCACGTCCCTCCGTCTTCACTGACTCAAGCGCTCCCCTTCTCTCTCGAAAACCGCACCACTGTCCAGAGACCACCATAATTCACTACTTCACATTATCCACACTATTGCAGTGTCTTTTAAATAAACAGCAGGGCATGCACATTTCAAGCCAGGCCTCACCCCAGGTTTATTCTGCTGAACAGGTTGCTGTCCTGTCTCTGGGGTGTTTTAGAGGGGCGGACCAGGGAGAGTGCGTTAGCAGTGGTTCCCGTGCGCTTTAACAGACTGAGCCGTGCCCTGTAGGGAGTGTAAAGTGGCTTCGTAGTGGCACATTAGCGATGAATGGATCCATTCACATTAAGGATGTATTATTGTGCATGGGGATTTCAAATGGAGTGAAATGCACAATTTTAAAACAAATACAATTTTTAGTGAGAGGAAACCAAATGTAGCCTACCCCCCTACTTGTTGGTGTTCTGTTCTGCTCTGATGGTGGGACATTTTTACATTTGAGTTATTTAGCAGACACTCTTATCCAGAGTGACTAGGGTTAAGTGTCTTGCTCAAGGGCACATCGACACACTTTTCAGTAGGCTCAGGGATTCGAACCAGCGACCTTTCAGTTGCTGGCCCAACACTTTTAACCTCTAGGCTATCTGACACCCAATAAACTTACTTCGAGTGGATATATCCCTTCATAGGAATCAAGGTTAAACACAGACACAACAATGTAGACATAGGCAATTGGCCATGTAGTTAGACGAATCTATTACAACCAGCCAGTCAGATGAGGCCACAGGTTGTGTAGTGCATAAATGCGGTGCTGAAAATACACTATTGTGGTTGTAATCCTTGGCCAGGCTGGGTCAGATGTATTGCTAATTAGCGTCTGTTATACAGAGCCCCTAGTCTGGCTGCTATCATCAGGCCATCCTGGCTGGCTCTCATTAAGGTTGAGTGTGTGATAGGGCCCACCCTGGCATCAAGCTGAGGGGATGCTACTGTAGAACTGTCACATTGAGCTGCATTCAGTCTGGCAGACACTGATGTAGCCTGTCACTGTGATCAATCAGTGTTTAATCAGGGCTGTAATAATCACACAGGGGGAGCATTACTTAACACAATCAGAATCACATTCACACATTATAAACACATACACACCTTCACACATACACACCTTCACACACACACACACACACACACACACGGCTCCAGCCTCACATATAGGCTACACAGACTTTTCAATTATTCAAATGTATTTACATTTAGAATCTAACGCTCACACAAATGCAATCTGTATTCACATGAGTAAATACATTTCAAATGTACACATTGACACTATCACTAAAATGGAAAAACACATTTGTGCTTTCTCTTTTGTGTAGTATTCTATTCTGTTCCAGTTCCATCTGTCACATCACACTGACGCCCATGTTCCCACAATCCTCCCTGCGGTCATTCATCACAATGTCACTCAAACTCTGGTTCCTGTTGTGTCATGGTAATGCTCCAGTGTGTGTGTGTTTCTATTTCAGTGAATCTTTATGCCTTGGTAGAAGGATTTTTTTCTGACAAAGGAAGGGGCAGAATGGAATGAGAAAGAGAGAGACCAAGGAAACAGGCAGTGGGCAGAGATGACAGTGCATTCTCTTGTAGACTGTCAACATGATTCAGATTCAGAGTGTTTAACAGTCACATGTACAGGGTTGCAGGTGTGATTTCAGGGTACAATGAAAATCTTAGGCTCCAACATTCTCCCTGACACAGGTCAAATGAGAGTCACAAGATAAGAATAACTCAAAAGCCACTGAGAGTATATTACTCGCTAATGTTCAGTCTCTGGACAATAAAGTAGCCAAGCTCTGTTTCACGGAATCATGGCTCTCTCCGGATATACTGTCCCCGTCCATACAGCCAGCTGGGTTCTCAGTACATTGCGCAGACAGGAATATAGAACTCTCTGGGAAGAAGAAAGGCAGGGTTGTATGTTTCATGATTAACTACTCATGGTGTGATTGTGATAATGTACAGAAACTCAAGTCCTTTTGTTCATCCGACCTAGAATACCTCAGAATCAAATGCCGACCGTATTACCTCCCAAGATAATTATCTTCGGTTATAGTCACAGCCAAACTGGAACCCACATAGCCTGAGGCCACATTTATTGTGGCTGGGGATTTTAACAAAGCAAATTTGAGGAAAATGCTTCCAAAGTTCTATCAACACATTGACTGTAGCACTCGCGCTACTAAAACACTAATGACTCCATTTTGCTCATCCCTTCCTATAGGCAGAAACTCAAACAGTAAGTACCCGTGCTAAGGTCTATTCAATGCTGGTCTGACCAATCAGAATCCATGCTTCAAGATTGTTTTGATCATGCGGGCTGGGATATGTTCCAGGTAGCCTCTGAGAATAACATTGATGTATACACTGACACGGTGACTGAGTTAATCAGGAAGTGTATAGCAGATGTTGTTCCCACTGTGACCATTAAAACCTACCCAAATCAGAAATCATGGATAGATGGCAGCATTCGCGCAAAACTGAAAGCGCAGACCACTGTATTTAACCATGGCAAGGTGACTGGGAATATGGTTGAATACAAACAGAGTAGTTATTCCCTCCGTAAGGCAATCAAACAGGCAAAACGTCAGTACAGAGACAAAGTGGGCTCGCAATTCAATGGCTCAGAGACAAGACGTATGTGGCTGG
Source organism: Oncorhynchus keta (assembly GCF_023373465.1). NCBI lineage: Eukaryota > Metazoa > Chordata > Actinopteri > Salmoniformes > Salmonidae > Oncorhynchus > Oncorhynchus keta. The sequence continues at coordinate 25,341,934 of NC_068425.1, read as the reverse complement.
GTCTACAGACAATCACGGATTACACAGGGAAAACCAGCCACGTTGCGAACACCGATGTCTTCCTCCTGGACAAGCTAAACACCTTCTTTGCCCGCTTTGAGGATAACACAGTGCCACCGACACGGCATGTTCCCTAGGACTGTGGTCTCTCCTTCTCCGTGGCTGACGTAAGTAAGACATTTCAACTTGTTAACCCTTCTGAAGGCTGCTGGCCCAGACGGCCTCCTTAGCTGCGTCCTCAGAGCATGCGCAGACCAGCTGGCTAGAGTGTTTACGGATATATTCAATCTCTCCCTATCCCAGACTGCTGTCCCCACTTACTTCAAGATGTCCACCATTATTCCTGTACCCAAGAAAGCAAAGGTAACTGAACTAAATGACTATCGCCCCGTAACTCTCCCTTCTATCATCATGAAGTGCTTTGAGAGGCTAGTTAAGATTCATTTCACCTCTAACTTACCTGACACCCTAGACCCAATGCAATTTGCATATGTCCCCAATAGATCCACAGACGATGCAATCGCCATCGCACTGCACACTGCCCTATCCCGCGCCCAGGTGGTGAAGGTAGGAAACAGCATCTCCACATCGCTGATCCTCAACAAAGGGGCCCCACAAGGGTGCACGCTCAGCCCCCTCCTGTACTCCCTCTTTACCCATGACTGCGTTGCCATGCACACCTCCAACTCAATCATCAAGTTTTCAGACGACACAACAGTTGTAGGCCTGATTACCAACAATGATGAGACAGCCTACAGAGAGGAAGTGAGGGCCCTGTCAGAGTGGTGCGAGGAAAATAACTTCTCCCTCAACGTCAACAAAACGCAGTGGAGAAGGTAAAAAGCTTAAAGTTCCTCAGCGTACACATCACAACGATCTGAAATGGTCCAGCCACACAGACAGTGTGGTGAAGAAGGCGCAACAGCATCTCTTCAACCTCAGGAGGCTGAAGAAATTTGGCTTGGTCCCTAAGACCCTCACAAAGTTTTACAGATGCACACCTGAGAGCATCCTGTCGGGCTGTATCACTGCCTGGTACGGCAACTGCACTGCCCGCAACCGCAGGGCTCTCCAGAGGGTGGTGCGGTCTGCCCAACGCATCACCGGGGGCACACAGCCTGCCCTCCAGCACACCTACAGCACCCGATGTCACAGGAAGGCCAAAAAAAACATCAAGGACATCAACTACCCGAGCCACGGCCTGTTCATCCCGCTACCATCCAGAAGGCGAGGTCAGTACAGGTGCATCAAAGCTGGGACCGAGAGACTGAAAAATAGCTTCTATCTCAAGACCATCAGACTATTAAATAGCCATCACTAGCCAGCAAACACTCTTTTACTCAACCCTGCACCTTAGAGGCTGCTGCCCTATATACATAGACATGGAATCACTGGTCACTTTAATAATGGAACACTAGTCACTTTAATAATGTTTACATACTGCTTTACTCATCTCATATGTATATACTGTATTATATTCTATGGTATTTTAGTCAATGCCACTCCGACATTGTTCGTCCAAATATTTCTATACAGTACCTGTCAAAAGTTTGGACACACCTATTCATTCAAGGTTTTTGCTTTATTTTTACTATTTTCTACATTTTAGAATAATAGTGAAGACATCAAAACTTTGAAATACCACATATGGAATCATGTCGTAACTAAAAAAAAGTGTTAAACAAATAAAAATATTTTTCACCGATGACCCAACACACCTCCAGGCTGTGTAAGTGCTATGTGACCAAGAAGGAGCGTGATAGAGTACTGCATCAGATGACCTTGCCTCCACAATCACCTGACCTTAACCCAATTGAGATGGTTTGGGATGAGTTGGACTGCAGAGTGAAGGAAAAGAAACCAAAAAGTGCTCAGCGTATGTGGGAACTCCTTCAAGACTGTGCAAGGTTGTCATCAAGTCAAAGGGTGGCTACTTTGAAGAAACTGAAATATAAAATATATTTAGATTTGTTGAACACTTTTTTGGTTACTACATGATTCCATATGTGTTATTTTATAGTTTTGATGTCTTCACTATTAATCTACAATGTAAACAACAGTAAAAATAAAGAAACACACTAGAATGAGTAGGTGTGTCCTAACTTTTGACCAGTACTGTATTTCTTAACTCCATTATTTTACTTTAGATTTGTATGTATTGTTGTGAATTGTTAGATATTACTGCACTGTTGGAGCTAGGAACACAAGCATGTCGCTAAATCCGCAATAACATCTGCTAAATATGTGTATGTAACCAATACAATTTGATTTGAAGAAACGTCACGAGTACATAAATCACTACAGGGACTAGCAAGTTTGACTTCAGAGCATTCTTAGGTCAATATTTACACCCAAAGGATCCAACATAGTTAACAGGAAATTACATATTGTCCAAACGGAGATTCCCAAAAGATTACTAGGTTACAGATTCACCATTGAAGAATGACTCATTCCTCACAGAATTATAAATGAGTCACTGAGACCACCCCAATAATACCAGGTAAGCTATTACATTACACATCACTGTTGCCTTGCCAGTTAGTCTTGACAGTGAGTGTGTTCCGAGATGAAAAACCAAGATATGAATCCCATCTGTGACTACAAAACTGAGCGACCTGGATACCTCAACTCAGACAATCTACAAGCTGCCAGTATGCTAGTTTAGACAGAGAGTGATGTCTTTGATATTCTCCTTTAATGACAAAAATTATTACACTCCTCAAAGGGAACCTCATCAAAGCAGATCAGAGCCTAAAGGCATGTCTACAGCAGGGCCTTTGTGTGTGCTACGGCTCTATGGCTACAAGACAAAAAGCACTGAGGAAAACTCATTAGCAGCAACCTGTACATATACTACAGCCTGTGCATGGTCTGGAGAATTTGTGGGCTACAAACTGTAGCTGGGCAAGAGCTGTAACTGGGCAAGAGCTGTAACCGGGCAAGAGCTGTAACCGGGCAACAAGAGCTATAACTGGGCCACAAGAGCTGTAACTGGCCAACTAGACCTGTACGTGGACAAGAGCAGTAACTGGGCAACAAGAGCTGTAACTGGCCAACAACAGCTGTAACTGGCCAACAAGAGCTGTAACTGGCCAACAAGAGCTGTAACTGGCCAACAACAGCTGTAACTGGCCAACAAGAGATGTAACTGGCCAACAAGAGATGTAACTGGCCAACAAGAGATGTAACTGGCCAACAACAGCTGTAACTGTCCAACAAGAGATGTAACTGGCCAACTAGAGCTGTATGTGGACAAGAGCAGTAACTGGGCAACAAGAGTTGTAACTGGGCAACAACAGCTGTAACTGGGCAACAACAGCTGTAACTGGCCAACAAGAGATGTAACTGGCCAACAAGAGATGTATGTGGACAAGAGAAGTAACTGGGCAACAAGAGCTGTAACTGGGCAACAACAGCTGTAACTGGGCAACAACAGCTGTAACTGGCCAACAACAGCTGTAACTGGCCAACAAGATCTGTAACTGGCCAACAAGATATGTAACTGGCCAACAAGAGATGTATGTGGACAAGAGAAGTAACTGGGCAACAAGAGCTGTAACTGGGCAACAAAAGCTGTAACTGGGCAACAACAGCTGTAACTGGCCAACTAGAGTTGTAACTGGGCAACAACAGCTGTAACTGGTCAACAAGAGCTCTTACTGGTCAACAAGAGCTGTCCCTGGGCAACTACAGATGTCCCTGGGCAACTAGAGATGTACGTGGACAAGAGCTGTAACTGGGCAACAACAGCTGTAACTGGCCAACAACATCTGTAACTGGCCAACAAGAGATGTAACTGGCCAACAAGAGATGTAACTGGCCAACTAGAGCTGTATGTGGACAAGAGCAGTAACTGGGCAACAAGAGCTGTAACTGAGCAACAACAGCTGTAATTGGGCAACAAGAGATGTAACTGGCCAACTAGAGCTGTATGTGGACAAGAGCAGTAACTGGGCAACAAGAGCTGTATCTGGGCAACAAGAGCTGTAACTGGCCAACAACAGCTGTAACTGGCCAACAAGAGATGTAACTGGCCAACAAGAGATGTAACTGGCCAACAAGAGATGTATGTGGACAAGAGCAGTAACTGGGCAACAACAGCTGTAACTGGGCAACAACAGCTGTAACTGGGCAACTAGAGTTGTTAATGGGCAACAACAGTTGTAACTGGGTAACAAGAGCTGTAACTGGGTAACAAGAGCTGTAACTGGGCAACAACAGCTGTAACTGGGTAACAAGAGCTGTAACTGGGTAACAAGAGCTGTAAGTGGGCAACAAGAGCTGTAACTGGGTAACAAGAGCAGTAACTGGGCAACAAGAGCAGTAACTGGGCAACAACAGCTGTAACTGGGCAACTAGAGTTGTTAATGGGCAACAACAGTTGTAACTGGGTAACAAGAGCTGTAACTGGGTAACAAGAGCTGTAACTGGGTAACAAGAGCTGTAACTGGGTAACAAGAGCTGTAACTGGGCAACAACAGCTGTAACTGGGTAACAAGAGCTGTAACTGGGTAACAACAGCTGTAACTGGGCAACAACAGCTGTAGCTGGGTAACAAGAGCTGTAACTGGGTAACAAGAGCTGTAACTGGGCAACAACAGCTGTAACTGGGTAACAACAGCTGTAACTGGGTAACAAGAGCTGTAACTGGGCAACAACAGCTGTAACTGGGTAACAAGAGCTGTAGCTGGGTAACAAGAGCTGTAACTGGGTAACAAGAGCTGTAGCTGGGTAACAAAAGCTGTCATTCCATGAAATCTGAAATGATATCACATGTGTTCAGCCCAAAGACAAACTACATATTCCATATTTATGAGGACTATCAAGAGACCTGTGCAACAGACTGTCAAAACCCCAAGAGCTATCCTATGGATGAAATAAAGAAAACAGTAGCAGGACAGCTGCAGAGTGTGTGCTTGCAGTACACAATCACTAAAAAAACAACCTGTAGATGGAAGTACAAAAATATCAAGAGAAATACACAGCAGGGGACCCAGTGCAGCTACCAACAAACATCAAGTCAACTCAGAGCGAAAAAAAACTCTCCCAGACTTTGAAAACTTGTAGACCATATCACAGAACACACATTAACACTTGACAGACAAAGTCTTCTGAGTGAGAGACTCAACTGTGCTGCAGTAGCAGCAGATCTGACCCGTGCCAGACCTGAGCAAAGACAGGGAGACCATGAGTAGACTTACGATTTTGAAGTCTTTGTGGCTGCACTCCTGGCCTTGGTATCGGCAGTAGAGCATCATCTCCTTAAGGTCGTGGCCCACCCTCTCGGTGAACTCACGCATGCTGAAGGGCTTGGGTCTGTAGGCGGTGAAGTTGGCCTTGTCTGTGAGGAAGGCCAGGACGTGGGGCTCGGCAAGCTGGGGCTCAGGGATCCTCAGGTGGACGTCCAGCAGGGCCAGCAGCTCCCCAGCGTGGTACAGGTCATTGCGGGACAGGCGGCTGAAGCGGTAGGCGTTGAGGTTGCACACGGTGACGGCAGGGAACAACAAGCTGCCCGACATCACGGCATCCACGCTCGTCACATGGGGGTAGGAGAGGAAGTAGGCCAGGCGCTCGGCACTCTCCAGGGCCAGGAGGCCCAGGCAGGCCAGCAGAGCGGCGGCCCAGAGCAGGCGGCGAGGTGTTGGCCGGCCGTAGGGGAAGATGAAGCGCAGGCCGTGGAGCGTGCTGGTGTGGGAGAAGGCCTGCCAGGAGGACGGGTGCAGACTGGAGCTCTCATGGCTCCCCTCACTGCCACAACTCTCCTTTAGGTCCATCATGACCCCTCCAGTCCCACAGCCAAAGACACTCCAATACACAGACACCTACAGAGAGAGAGAGAGAGAGAGAGAGAGAGAGAGAGAGAGAGAGAGGGAGAGGGAGAGAGAGATAAAGAAATAAAGAATGAGAGAGAGAAAGAAAGAAAGAATGAGAGAGAGAGAGAGAGAGAGAGAGAGAGAGAGAGAGAGAGAGAGAGAGAGAGAGAAAATGCAATGAGAGCCCTTACTACCACCTAGAAAAGGAACACATAATCACACGTTCAGTTCACACAGAGAAAGAGAGAAAGGGGAGAGGGTGAGTGTCCCAAACATACACACCTGCAGCACAGAAAGAGTGACAAACACAGAGACACAGAGCAAAATAAAGCAACCCAGAAAGTCAAGCCAAAGACAGACCTACAGACAGAGAGAGAGGAAGAGTACATGAGGCAGAGATCTTCACAACCCCCAAGTCCTTACTCCAGATAGAAAAGAGAGCGTGAAGGGCATCCCTTCCTTCCGCGGCTCCACTCTTTCTCTGTCCCTAGTTACTCTGGATGCCAGCCTCTCTGTGCCTGAAACCTCTCCCCTCCACTCCTCCAATATCCCCCCGCCCTCTCTCCTTCTCTCAGTGACCGTTTTCGTTGTCAGGATCCCAGAAGTAAGTTCACTGTGACACAGAGTGAGAGAGTCATTTAAGCCACGAGCCAATCAAAGCCACCTCTGTGTATTCAGTGTCCCCACTTCACACACACACTCAACTCTCTGGATCTCCCTGTGCGACTAATGACAAGCCTAAGCACCTCTTGTTCAGCCTAGTGAGATGGCATCCAGTCTGTGTGCGAGTGTGTGTGAGTCTGAGAGTGTGTGTGCACGTGAGAGAGAAAGGGAGAGAAGGGGAGAGGGAGGAGGAAGGATAGAGCCGCTGATGATCAGCGCCGCCAGTTTGTCGCGCATGCCGATCCAAAGTCCTCCCGTTCTCCTCTGGCCAGACGCATCCGCTGATTCCGCTCTACCTCCTCTTCCCAGCTCATCCATGGAGCCAGTGAACAACAGTGGAGCCAGAAGAGACGCACACACGCTCGCGCAGAGAGAGAGAGAGAGAGAGGATAGAGCACACACAAACACACTCCTCCTCTCCACAGTGAAGTCTCTTATTGAATCTGCTTCTGTTTTTCTTTCCCTCTTGCTCTCATTTTCTTTTCCGCCCGCCTGTTTTCATATCCCCCATCTCACCACTAACCGACTGACGGATGGATGCAGGACGCAGATTGTCAGCGAGACGGATGGTTAGGGAAAGGTGGAGGAGAGAGATCACGCATGAGGAGTGGTGGAGAGTGGTGGTTAGGGAAAGGTGGAGGAGAGAGATCACGCATGAGGAGTGGTGGAGAGGGGTGGTTAGGGAAAGGTGGAGGAGAGAGATCACGCATGAGGAGTGGTGGAGAGGGGTGGTTAGGGAAAGGTGGAGGAGAGAGATCACGCATGAGGAGTGGTGGAGAGGGGTGGTTAGGGAAAGGTGGAGGAGAGAGATCACGCATGAGGAGTGGTGGAGAGGGGTGGTTAGGGAAAGGTGGAGGAGAGAGATCACGCATGAGGAGTGGTGGAGAGGGGTGGTTAGGGAAAGGTGGAGGAGAGAGATCACGCATGAGGAGTGGTGGAGAGGGGTGGTTAGGGAAAGGTGGAGGAGAGAGATCACGCATGAGGAGTGGTGGAGAGGGGTGGTTAGGGAAAGGTGGAGGAGAGAGATCACGCATGAGGAGTGGTGGAGAGGGATGGAGAGAGACAGAAGGAGGGGGAGCAGGAGAAAGACAGAAAGTCTCCACTCCCCCACTGATAACAAACACTGCATTTTGTGCCCAGCAGGCAAGGACTGTACAGAGATATCACATAGAGAGAAGTAATGCAGATACACAACCCCAGATGTGTGTGTTCTGTGTATCCCTCTGTAATGTGTGTTAGTGTGAGTGAGATATATCACAGAGTCTGTATGAGAGAACTTGTGTGTTGAAGCTACATTTGACCCAGAGATATGTAACAGTGTGTGTCGGTAGAGGGGGTGGCAGGGGTATAGCGTGGAGAGAGCAGGGCTGCATGTGCCAAGTAATACAAGGAGACAAGGGGAGACCGAGGGGGACTGAGAAGAGAAAGGAGTGTGGCTATGTGTGCAAAAAGAGAAGAAGAGACGATCGAGGGAGAGGAAGAGCATAGTAAATGGAGAGGGCTACAAATTTGATGAAATAGAAACAGACATGGAGTTAGGAGCGGTAAGAGCATGTATGTGGCTAGCCAATAAGAAGATAATTATAAACTGGTTGATTCGAGTCCTGAATGCTGATTGGCTGACAGCCGTGGTATATTAGAGCATATACCACAGGTATGACAAAACTTTTATTTTTACTGCTAATTACGTTGGAAACTAGTTTATAATAGCAATAAGGAACCTCAGTTTTTTTTTGTATATGCCCAATATACTATGGCTTAGGGCTGTATCCAGGCACTCCACGTTGTATTGTGAATATATTGGCCATATACGACACCCCCTCGGGCCTTATTTCTTAAATATAGTCCTCTACACAGGGCCGGTTTCAGGCATAAGCAACATAAGCAGGTTTTGGGAACTCAAATCAAAATCAAATCAAATCAAATGTTATTTGTCACATACACATGGTTAGCAGATGTTAGTGCGAGTGTAGCGAAATGCTTGTGCTTCTAGTTCCGAGAATGCAGTAATAACCAACAAGTAATCTAGCTAACAATTCCAAAACTACTACCTTATAGACACAAGTGTAAGGGGATAAGGAATATGTACATAAGATATATGAATGAGTGATGGTACAGAGTGGCATAGGCAAGATACAGCAGATGGTATCGAGTACAGTATATACATATGAGATGACTATGTGAACATAGTGGCATAGTTAAAGTGGCTAGTGATACATGTATTACATAAGGATGCAGTAGATGATATAGAGTACAGTATATATGTATACATATGAGATGAATAATGTAGGGTATGTAAACATTATATTAGGTAGCATTGTTTAACGTGGCTAGTGATATATTTTACATCATTTCCCATCAATTCCCATTATTAAAGTGGCTGGAGTTGAGTCAGTGTGTTGGCAGCAGCCACTCAATGTTAGTGGTGGCTGTTTAACAGTCTGATGGCCTTGAGATAGAAGCTGTTTTTCAGTCTCTCGGTCCCATCTTTGATGCACCTGTACTGACTTCGCCTTCTGGGTGATAGCGGGGTGAACAGGCAGTGGCTCGGGTGGTTGTTGTCCTTGATGATCTTTATGGCCTTCCTGTGACATCGGGTGGTGTAGGTGTCCTGGAGGGCAGGTAGTTTGCCCCCGGTGATGCGTTGTGCACCTCACTACCCTCTGGAGAGCCTTACGGTTGTGGGCGGAGCAGTTGCCGTACCAGGCGGTGATACAGCCCGACAGGATGCTCTCGATTGTGCATCTGTAGAAGTTTGTGAGTGCTTTTGGTGACAAGCCGAATTTCTTCAGCCTCCTGAGGTTGAAGAGGTGCTGCTGCGCCTTCTTCACGATGCTGTCTGTGTGGGTGGACCAATTCAGTTTGTCTGTGATGTGTACGCCGAGGAACTTAAAACTTACTACCCTCTCCACTACTGTTCCATCGATGTGGATAGGGGGGTGTTCCCTCTGCTGTTTCCTGAAGTCCACAATTATCTCCTTAGTTTTGTTGACATTGAGTGTGAGGTTATTTTCCTGACACCACACTACGAACTTAGAACTTAGTTGGTGTCTCAACTGACTGATGAGAATCAGAATGGTAAAAGTTTAAAAGTCATGCATCATCAGTTTCTCTCTTGTTTTGTCAGTCATTGACAGTCACACAATTAGCAATGTGAGCTAACAATTTTTACATTTTAATGTCCAGAGTGACTTACAGTTAGTGCATTCACATTAAGATAGCTAGGTGGGACAACCACATATCACAGTCATAGTAAGTACAGTTTTTTCTCAATAAAGTAGCTGTCAGAAAAGTCAGAGCTTGTAAGGGGGAAAAAAAGTCAAGTGCGAGTGTTAGTTCATTAACGTTTTTTTTTTTTGTTTTCAGAAGATTGGCAGGGAATCTGCTGTCCTAGGATGGGCAGGGAATCTGCGGTCCTAGGATGGGCAGGGAATCTGCGGTCCTAGCTTCAGGGGAAGCTGGTTCCACTATTGGGGTGCCAGGACAGAGGGGAGCTTGGACTGGGCTAAGGGGGAGCTGCCCTACCACAGGGGTGGGAGGTCCAAGAGACCAGAGGTGACAGAACAGAGTACAACGGGTTGGGGTGTAGGGTTTGAGCATAAGCCTAAAGGTAGGGAGGGGCAGTTACTCTAGTTGCTCTGTAGGCAAGTACCATGGTCTTCAAATGGAAGCCTCATATGGAAGCCAGTGGAGAGTGTGAAGGAACGGAGTGACACGGGATAACTTTTTAGATTGGTAAGTTAGTCTAGTCAGTTATCATGTCCAAATACTGACCGGGCACGCATCCCAGGGGCCTTGACCTCCAGGTCCAGACCTCCCCACTTAGATATCATTAACATGGCATAAGTCATGGCTGAAAACATTTTCTCTAGGCCCCATGGCAAAATGTGTAGAACTGCAGGAAATGTACTTTAAAACATACATTTCTCTCTCCATCGTCAAGAGGGGGGCCACTGAAATGTTTTGCGTTTGGGGCCCAACCAAATCTTGCTTAGGACCCCCGAATGTTTTAATATCTCCATTTTCCTGTTGCCCTCCCACTAAACTAACTAGCCTACTGCGTACATGATCACTATATGGGTGGACAAGGAAGCATTCAATTATCTTTATCTAGAAATCAATAGTCTGTTCAAATATATAGGCTAGGCTATAAAATTTCAGAGAGCATGGCAAAACTGGCCAACCCATGAATGCTACAGCAGCAGCATGGTTTGTGAACAATGTAGTTGGCGCCAGAGCTCATTTTGACCAATGGGTCGGCAATTTAGAAATCCATTGGCTGTCGGCTAGACTTTTGCTCTTCATTTCTGAACAGAAAAATTAGGACTTGCTTGTAGACCACCCCAGGCCTGAATTAGCCTAGGTTGACTAGATTTGTTTTGTAAATCTGGGAATGAGGCAGCAGTCATTTAGACAGATATATTAGAGACACACTTAGCATATTATATACATATTATATACTAATAAAAGCCGAAGGCGTTTTATCCAAATTAACATCTATAGAGACTTACCCAAAAGTTGTGATTGTGGTGTGCTTGTTCCAAATTCCTTCCAGCTCTTAACTCTTTCCCTATTGAGACTAAACTTTGCATCCCTCTTTCTTTTTAAACCCAACACCGTTTTTTATATATATATATTCATCGTCAACTGTGGGACCACCACGGTTGAGACATGTAAAGTAGATATGTCAACAAGTAAAGTAGATATGTCGGCTCAAGCTCTTTAGGCCTATGCAGCGAAAGTGGTTTGGCGCGTGGCAAATGATGGGTTTACACACTTGAACCACAAATGACAGGGGCAGTTACGGTAGTCATAATCTTCGCCTGAACACAGCATCCTTGAACAACACAACTTGCATGCCTGTGTGATTCATTCTCTTGTATGGTAAATTTGAGTTATATTATCCATATAATAGGCTACCACTAGGACTTTTTTTTGCCTATTCGGAAGATTGACCTACCTTTGCGCTAGTGCTTTGATGATCGATCCTTGCGTGGAGCATTAAAGTGAGTCAAATTCTTTATCAGTAGTCGGTCCCATCACTCCTTGTGGGGTCTGTGTCAGTAACTATGTTTCCATCCAACCATTTCATGCGGATGAATTACCTGACGTTTGATGGAAACATGACATTCCAGTACAATTTTAGAAATGCCAACAATGTTCGTTCATGTTGGGATCTTTTTGTGTAGGTAAAATTAATTATGCGAATAATGTCGGTGGAAGCGCCTTTATGAGCAAATGTTGATATAATGACTATCATATAGTTATATAACAGAGTGACGTGATGATACACTATATATACAAAAGTATGTGGACACCCCTTCAAATTAGTGGATTCGTATTTCACCCACACCGTTGCTGAAAGGTGTATAAAATCGAAAACAGCCATACAATCTCCATAGACAAACATTGGCAGTAGAATGACCTTACTGAAGAGCTCAGTGACTTTCAACGTGGCACCGTCATAGGACGCTACCTATCCAACAAGTCCGTTCATCACATTTCTGTCCTGCTAGAGCTGCCCCTGTAAGTGCTGTTACTGTGAAGTGGAAACGGAGCAACAACAGCTCAGCTGCAAAGTGACAGACCACACAATAGGACCGGCGAGTGTTGAAGCACATAAAAACCGTCTGTCCTCGGTTCCAAACTGCCTCTGGAAGCAACATCAGCAAAATAACTGTTCATGAAATGGGCTTCCATTGCCGAGCAGCCGCACATAAGCCTAAGATCACCATACACATGCCAAGCGTCGGCTGGAGTGGAGTAAAGCTTACCACAATTGGACTCTGGAGCAGTGGAAACACGTTCTCTGGAGTGATGAATAACGCTTCACCATCTGGCAGTCCAAAACACAAATCTGGGTGAACACTACCTGCCCGAATGCATAGTGCCAACTGTAAAGTTTGGTGGATGAGGAATAATGCTCTAGGGCTGTTTTTCATGGTTCGGGCTCGGCCCCTTAGTTCCAGTGAAGGGAAATCTTAACGCTACAGCATAGCACGATTCTGTGCTTACAACTTTGTGGCAATAGTTTGGGGAAGGCCCTATCCTGTTTCAGCATGACAATGCCCCCATGCATAAAGCAAAACGGTTTGTCGACATCGGTGTGGAAGAACTTGACTGGACTGCATAGAGCCCTGACCTCAACCCCATCAAACAGCTTTAGAATGAATTGGAACTCTGACTACGAGCCAGGCCTTATCGCCCGACCTCACTAATGCTGTTGTGGCTGAATGGAAGCAAGTCCCAGCAGCAGTGTTCCAGCTGATGAAACTGTGGGTTTGCACAACTGAAGAACTTCTGCACAAACTGTCAGAAACCGTCTCAGGGAAGCTCATCTGCGTGCTCATCATCCTCAACAGGGTCTTGACCAGACTGCAGTTTGGCGTCGTAACCGACTTCAGTGGGCAAATGCTCGCCTTCGATGGCCACTGGCCCGCTGGAGAAGTGTGCTCTACACAGATGAATCCCGGTTAACTGTACCGGGCAGATGGCAGACATATGGGTGAGCAGTTTGCTGATGTTAATGTTGTGAACAGAGTGCAGCATGGTGGCGGTGGGGTTATGGTATGGGTAGGCATAAGCTATGGACAAGTAACACAATTGCATTTTATCGATGGCAATTTCACGTGACGAGATCCTGAGGCCCATTTTCGTGCTGCCATTCATCCACCGCCATCACCTCATGTTTCAGCATGATAATGCACAGCCCCTAGTCGCAAGGATCTGTACACAATTATTGAAATCTGAAAATGTCCCAGTTCTTCCATAGCCTGCATACTCACCAGACAAGTTACCCATTGAGCATGTGTGGGATGCTCTGGATCAACGTGTACAGCGGCGTGTTCCAGTTCCCACCAATATCCAGCAACTCTGCACAGCCATTGAAGAGGAGTGGGACAACATTTCACAAGCCACAATCAACAGCCTGATCAACTGTATATGAAGGAGATGTGTCATGTTGCATGAGGCAAATGATGGTCACAACAGGCACTGACTGGTTTTCTGATACCTTTAAAAAAAAAGGAAGGGGTGTGTATCTGTGACCAACAGATGCATATCTGTATTCCCGGTCATGTGAAATCCATAGATTAGAGCCTAATTAATTTACTTCAATTGACTGATTTACGTATATGAACTGAAACTCAGTAAAATATTTGAAATGATTGAATGTTGTATTTATATTTTTGTTCAGAGTAAAAATTAAAGTCTGTGAGCACTTAAGATACACATACAGCCTGACACACGAAGTGACACAAATATCAGTAGAGGACTAGCCATCTGGAATTTCAGGCAAATGCCAGTTGGGCTGGTCCATATATAGCCCAGTGGGCCTGTTTAACTGCGCAAAATGATAATTATCTTGCTAATACTGGGGGCCTCAAGGTGTGTTAACAATGCCAAGGCCAATTTCTGGTTCCAGTATCAGTCAATCACATTTATCTCAAATGAAATTTGCAGTGGTCCCAAATAGCTGTGGGGTTGCTGGCTCCTTAACGACTTAATTAAGCAAATCTCCCCTTTCCCATTGAAGTAATGAGCATAGTTTTCCAGGGATTAGCCTGGGTAGGAGATAAGTCTTTATTATTTACCACCTTTTCTGTACTTAGCAAATGCATCTTGAGTGGATTCATTTTTCTCTTAACCAACTACCAGGGATATTCTACAGGATGCAGCAGTAGTTTCCTTACCCAAAGTCATATACTAATGCAATTACATAAAACCAACCACTCAGACAGGATATTGTAGTCTTCCTACAGAATGCATTGTTAGATTTGCACTGCATAATGGAATTCATTTCATCCTCTTGCAGCTGTCTAACTCCTCACACTGGAAAGCGTTGACATGTACCTGAGGGTGTTCATAACCTGCCAATTTAGTGATGAAAATATATTAAAAAGTTACTATCACACTATAATTTCACTCCCAAGTATCAATTTACTAATTTATTTGCTAGGTTGCGTTAGCGAGAGCTAGTCGGCTGTACCGGCGCTAAAACTTCTGTATTTTGCATCCTATAGCTTGTTCTCCATCTTCTTTTTAAATAGTGAGCCATCATGTTTTCACAACTTTTATTTCTCTGACTGATCAACACTTTTCTCATGGCTCTCTCTCATCTCTCTGCAGCAGATGTGGCAATATGTTTAGAACATCCAATCACAATATATATAGAGAGAGAATTGTGTGAATTGCAATATATATCGTATCAGGTGGTCCCTGGCACTTCTCAGCCCTACCTGCCATGGAATGTGAAGTACTCTGTCATCCATTTTCACTCAGACGTCAGTGGATAAGTCCCTAAACCTCTGAGTTCTGTTATTCATGTGAATCACAATCATGATGAGTCACCCTGCAAATTACAGAAAGTTCACTTCCTTTTCCACCAGAGATAAAAGGCCTCCACTACCCCAGGGTTCGAGTGAAAAGAAAATGACCACAGGGGAGAGTATTGTGTTGACATTTTATCAAATAATTAATGAAAAAGAGTCACTGATACGCTTGTGGAGAATGAACAAGTAAGTTAATTACTCTTTCATAACATAATGGCTTCTGAAAAATAATAAGCTCTTAGGGAGTATTAAACATGGGGAGTGTAAGGGAGTATGAGAGTGGCACTGGTTCAATACAACAGCAGAGAAAGGGGGGTTTTGAAGTTAAAGGGCAGATGTTTCAGCCAATGGTAGATATATATATCTATCTATATGTTCTATATTACACACACAGTGCATTCGGAAAGTATTCAGACATTACATTACATTTACATTTAAGTCATTTAGCAGACGCTCTTATCCAGAGCGACTTACAAATTGGTGCATACACCTTATGACAACCCCTTGACTTTTTCCACATTTTGTTATGTTACAGCCTTATTATAAAATGGTTGAAATATTACCACATAATGACAAAGCAAAATCTGAAATATCACATTAGTACTTTGTTGAAGCACCTTTGGCAGTGATTACAGCCTCGAGTCTTCTTGGGTATGAAGCAACAAGCTTGGCATACCTGTATTTGGGGAGTTTCTCCCATTCTCTCTGCAGACCCTCTCAAGCTCTTTCAGGTTGGCTGGGGAGTGTCGCTGCACAGCTATTTTCAGTTCTCTCCAGAGGACTCAAGGACATTCAGAGACTTGTCCCGAAGCCACTCCAGCCTGAGATCCTGAGCAGGTTTTCATTAAGGATCTCTTTTTTTTTCTCTTCTCTCTGCTCCGTTCATCTTTCCCTCGATCCTGACTAGTCTCCCAGTCCCTGCTACTGAAAAACATCCCCACAGCATGATGCTGCCACCATCATGCTTCACTGTAAGTATGGTGCCAGACTTCCTCCAGACGTTATGCTTGGCATTCAGGCCAAAGAGTTCAATCTTAGTGTCATCAGACCAGATAATCTTGTTTCTCATGGTCTGAGAGTCTTTAGGTGTCTTTTGGCAAACTCCAAGTGAGCCGTCATGTGCCTTTTACTGAGGAGTGGCTTCCGTCTGGCCACTCTACCATAAAAGGCCTGATTGGTTGAGTGCTGCATTGATGATTGTCCTTCTGGAAGGTTCTCCCATCTTCACAGAGGAACTCTGGAGCTCTGTCAGAGTGACCATCAGGTTCTTGGTCACCTCCGTCTTGGTGGTTCCAAACTTCTTCCATTTAAGAATGATGGAAGTCACTGTGTTCTTGGGGACCTTCAATGCTGCAGAAATGTTTTGGTACACTTTCCCAGATCTGTGCTTCGACACAATCCTTTCTCAGAGCTCAACGGGCAATTCCTTTTACCTCATGGCTTGGTTTTGCTCTGACATGCACTGTCAACTGTGGGACCTTATAAAAGACAGGTGTGTACCTTTCCAAATCCTGTCCAATCAATTGAATTTGCCACAGGTGGAATCCAATTAAGTTGGAGAAACATCAAGGGCACTGAATACTTATGTAAATAAGGTATTTCAGTTTGAATTTGTAAACAGTTGTAAAAACCTGTTTACACGTTGTCATTATAGGGTATGTGTGTAGATTGATGCAGGGGAAAAAAAATGCATCAATTTTAGAACAAGGCTGTTTGAATACTTTCGAATGCACTGAACAAAAACAAAACGTTCGTCTCAAAATTTTAGTCTCAAATTTCAAAGTGTTCGTCTCAAATTTCACAAGCTTAAATTTAAAAAACAGAAATGTTCCATACGCACATAAAGCTTATTTCTCTAACATTTTGTGCACAAATTGGTTAATTTCCCTGTTAGTGAGCATTTCTCTTTTGCCAAAGTAATCCATCCACCTGACAGGTATGGCATATCAAGAAGCATGATCATTACACAGGTGCACCTTGTGCTGGGGACAATAAAAGGCCACTAAAAATGTGTAGCTTTGTCACATGTGCATTACTGTCAATGCCACAGATGTCTCAGGTTGAGGGAGCGTGCAATTGACATGCTGACTGCAGGAATGCCAACCAGAGCTGTTGCCAGATAAAACCCCATTATAATTGGCTGGGTCTGGTTCCCCAGTAGGTTGGCCTACACCCTCCCAGGCCCACACATTTTTTTTTTTTTTTTTTTTTAACCTTTATTTAACTAGGCAAGTCAGTTAAGAACAAATTCTTATTTTCAATGACGGCCTAGGAACAGTGGGTTAACTGCCTGTTCAGGGGCAGAACGACAGATTTGTAACTTGTCAGCTCAGGGATTTGAACTTGCAACCTTCCGGTTACTAGTCCAATGCTCTAACCACTAGGCTACCCTGCCGCCCCATGGTTGCACCACTGCCCAGTCATGTGAAATCCATAGATTAGGGCCTAACAAAATTATTTCAATTGACTGATTTCCTTATATGAACTGTAACTCAGTAAAATGTGCTTTTCTTTCGAAAACAAGGACATTTCTAAGTGGACAGTTTTGTTGCTTCTTTAATCACGACAAGAAGTTTTCAGCTGTGCTAACATATTGCAAAAGTTTTTTTTAATGATCAATTAGCCTTTTAAAATTATAAACCTGGATTAGCTAACACAACGTGCCATTGGAACACAGAAGTGGGGGTTTATTCGATCGCCTACGAATTCTCAGAAGGCAGCCCGCCCTTTTTACATTTACATTTACATTTAAGTCATTTAGCAGACGCTCTTATCCAGAGCGACTTTTTTTCTCCACCTCCTCTTCACGCAAATCACAGGGATCTGGGCCTGTTCCAGAGGAAGCAGTATATCCTTCGCGTCAGGCTCGTCAGACTGGTGAATGAAAAAAAAAAAGGATTCTGCTAGTCCGTGGTGAGTAATCGCAGCCCTGATGTCTAGAAGTTATTTTCGGTTATAAGAGACGTTATTTTGTACATAATGTCGCCACTAAGTTGAGAAATGGGTTAAACAAAGCAAATAAATGAACAAAAAAAACTATCGGTTGGGGACACGTAAAACGTCTGCCTTCCTCACATTTTCCATGCGAGAAATTGGCAAGAAACTGAAGATCTCGTACAATGCTGTGTACTACTCCCTTCACAGAACAGCACAAACTGTCTCTAAACAGAATAGAAAGAGGAGTGGGAGGCCCCGGTGCACAACTGGGCAAGAGGTCATGTGCATTAGTGTCAAGTTTGAGAAACAGATGCCTCACAAGTCCTCAACTGGCTACTTCATTAAATAGTACCCGCAAGACATCGGTCTCAATGTCAACAGTGAAGAGGCGACTCCAGGATGCTGGCCTTCTAGGCAGAGTTGCAAAGCAAAAGCCATATCTCAGACTGGCCAATAAAAAGAAAAGATTAAGATGGTCAAAAGAACACAGACACTGGACAGAGGAAGATTGTCCATAACACTTTTTCCAGACAAATCTAAGTTTGAGGTGTTCGGATGAAAGAAGAACATCCGTGAGAAGCAGAAAAAAATGTAAAGATGCTGAAGGGGTGCTTGACGCAATCTGTGAAGCACGGTGGAGGCAATGTGATGGTCTGGGGGTGCTTTGGTGGTGGTAAAGTGGGATATTTGTACTGAGTATCAGGGATCTTGAAGAAGGAAGGCTTTCACTCCATTTTCCAACACCATGCCAACAGGACATTGACCCAAAGCACAGCTCCAAACTATGCAATAACTATTTAGGGAAGAAGCAGTCAGTTGACATTCTGTCTATATTGGAGCGGCCAGCACAGTCACCGGATCTCAACCCTATTGACCTGTTGTGGGAGCAGCTTGACCGTAAGAAGTGCCCATCAAGCCAATGCAATTTGTGGGAGGTGCTTCAGGAAGCATGGGGTGAAATCTCTTCAGATTACCAAAGGTGCCAAAATGCCAAAGGTCTGCAAGCCTGTAATTGGTGCAAATGGAGGATTCTTTGACGAAAGCAAAATTGGAAGGACACCAATTATTATTTCAATAAAGATTTTTTTTTTTAACCATGTCAATGATTGATCTTGATTATATTTCCTATTCATTTTGCAACTCATTTCATGTATGTTTTCATGGAAAACACTGACATTTCTAAGGGACCCCAAACTTTTGAACGGTAGTATGTATACACACACACATCTGGTTTCAGCATGGGAATACAAAGTACAGCACTGGACCTGAGCCGGCTAGAACCACCTTGTTACACCTATATTTAATTGGAACACCTGCAAACGACAGTAAGGTTCAGATCTTACCAGCTGAGACTTTAATAAGTCTTACATACACACTGACACTGCCTGTAAGGCAAAATACAGCAGTGGGGGGTGAGCCACTGCCCCCTACTGGTAGTACATGTTCAGGTAAGGAAAATGGGATATATGACCAAAAGTTCCACAGGAAAAAGAACATGGTCGTGTAAAATAGCAAAACATTGATGTATCTTGGGAAAATGTTGGCGGACTGGTCGATATTGAGTAGTTAATTAGGATGCAAGGTGATTTGAATTGTAGGTCAGTCTGTCTACAATTGAAGTTTGGAGGGGTGCGTGGGGTAGTACAGAAAGTAAGGCTGATCTGGATGTATAGTGATGCCTCTGAGGTGAGAGGTTGGTGGTGGTGAAAGTTTTGCCGTGGGCCTCCCATCCTGCTGCTTTAGCCCAGATAAGACCCCATTTGTCAGGCTGTGACTGTCCCAGCCGCCCAGGGCTCCACCAGACAGAGCTGGATGAATATATTTGGCCCAGCTGGACAGAAGGATTTAACTCCACAGAGCCTAAAACCCCAGAAAATCCCTCCCCAAGTCTCTACACAATTGTAATGCATGGTAAACAGGCTAGACCGGAACATAGCCAGAGGAAGGGGATCGGAGAGACAGAGAAAGGGGATCGGAGAGACAGAGAAAGGGGATCGGAGAGACAGAGGAAGGGGATAGGAGAGACAGGGGAAGGGGATAGGAGAGACAGGGGAAGGGGATAGGAGAGACAGGGGAAGGGGATAGGAGAGACAGGGGAAGGGGATAGGAGAGACAGGGGAAGGGGATAGGAGAGACAGGGGAAGGGGATAGGAGAGAAAGAGGAAGGGGATAGGAGAGACAGAGGAAGGGGATCGGAGAGACAGAGGAAGGGGATCGGAGAGACAGAGGAAGGGGATCGGAGAGACAGAGGAAGGGGATCGGAGAGACAGAGGAAGGGGATCGGAGAGACAGAGGAAGGGGATCGGAGAGACAGAGGAAGGGGATCGGAGAGACAGAGGAAGGGGATCGGAGAGACAGAGGAAGGGGAAAGGAGAGACAGAGGAAGGGGAAAGGAGAGACAGAGGAAGGGGAAAGGAGAGACAGAGGAAGGGGAAAGGAGAGACAGAGGAAGGGGAAAGGAGAGACAGAGGAAGGGGAAAGGAGAGACAGAGGAAGGGGAAAGGAGAGACATGGAGAAAGAAGAGCATGGCAGAGAATGACAATCAGAAGGTTCCAGGAGACAATGTTTAAAGTCATTCACTTCAGGCTGATACTTTAGTTCACACCATGTTTCATCAGCGCCATCAATGTTTAAAATAGTGTTAGTTGACTGAAAGACAAGAAAACTGTTTAAAAACTTTAAATTGAGAAAAAGATTTGCAGTTCCAATTAATAGACAATGGCTATGAACAGCAGGATACTCTGCCTCTCCAATGAAACCTTGCAACACCGGTGCCTAATTACAGCACACCACCACCATGCAATTAAAGCACAAGTGTGGATCAATCAAGACAGGGTTTAAATGGACATTTAATTGTACTGTTTGATTTTCCATATACTGTTCCTATTAGTAAGTGCATTCTCATGCATTTTAATTCTCAATCACTCCAAAGACCGCAAATTAGAGACAAGAAAATCAGAGACCATTTCAGTTGTGTAGTGTATTATCGAACAGAAGTCTTCTTTAATATATACATGTTTTACAAGACATTATGTGCACATACAGTACTTAGCTATGATTTAGAGGGGACTGCTTTGTGAAGTAAAAAAATATACAAAACATCAGCCAGCAGGTCTTCAAACAGGGGAATGACTGTGTCTATGGGATGTACCCGTAGCAGTATGGGATGTACCCGTAGCAGTATGGGATGTACCCGTAGCAGTATGGGATGTACCCGTAGCAGTATGGGATGTACCCGTAGCAGTATGGGATGTACCCGTAGCAGTATGGGATGTACCCGTAGCAGTATGGGATGTACCCGTAGCAGTATGGGATGTACCCGTAGCAGTATGGGATGTACCCGTAGCAGTATGGGTAGTGAAGATTCATTCAATTTGGGGAGATGCGGGAGCGACAGTCCCAGTTCCCAACATCTCAGAGTTTCCCCCCCACACGGCCGACATGCAATTTATAATGGTGCGATTAACAGTCACAGCACACCAAACACAAAATGATAGCACTTCAGGCGACAAGATTCTCTGGGGGAATCAGGTAGAAAGGTATCCAACGTGCGGTCAGAATGCGTCAAAATCAAATTCACATTCAGGTGACAGCTTACATCTCCCCTGTATAAATGTACCTTGTCCGTAAGGGGTAGGTGGGCAGGTGTCAGAGGCAGTAGGACTCAACAGGCAACTCCCCAAGAAGCTCATCAAGGTCATCTGCACAACACAGAGAGACAGACAAATTCAATCAAACAAACACACAGGGTGGAGCTGCTGATTGGTTTACCAAGAACATACACTCATATGCATATCCAAGTCCCACCTGCGTCCCAGGACAGGTCCAGTGGTGCAGCAGGCGGGCCCTGTGGAACACTAGAGGAGCCAGCACCAGAGTCTGCAGAGACCTGTGGGGCCCGAACATCCTCATCATCATAGAACAACTCCATCTGAGACACAGGGGCTCCTGGGACACTGGAGGACTGATCAGGTGATTCCAACATTGGCTCCTACATTCGACAGAAGAGTTAGACAAACAAATACAATACATCTGTCAAGACACCAAGTTTTACTCAATGATTTGTCATTGTTACATCAAACTCCCAACAACCTAGGATAACAACAAGATATCCTCCAGGCCTCGGTAGTGGTCTCTCACCAGGGGGAGTGGGAGCAGCTGGCTCTGTGTGGAGGACGGGGTCGAGCCGTCAGGAGGGTAGATCCTCAGGAGGTTGTTGGGTGTCACGTTCAGGTAGTGGTTACGGTGGGACGGAGAGAACACACCCACCTTCATGAAGAGACAACTAATTATGGGTCTGCAGCTAACATATTTATCAACTTTACACACAATTTGTTTTTGTGATTTTATTGTGAGTGGCTCATCAATCATTTTGAAGAATCCAACAAATGATTTGCAATGAAACACTAGTAAATAGTGAGGTGTGTGGCCTGTGGAAGTCCTACCTGTTTGAGCAGCAGTACCGCCCCCGTCTTGAGCTCCCCTAGTCTGTCCTCTAGGAGGCGCCGGTGCACTGTGCCCTGCATCTCTCCTACAGTCAGACACACGTATTACTACTGTGTTCTACCGGTGCAGTCAGAGCAGAACAGCATACCTAGCCACTGTGCTTCTGCATTGCTTGCTTGTTGGGGTTTTAGGCTGGGTTTCTGTATAGCACTCTGTGACAACTGCTGATGTAAAAATGGCTGTATAAAATACACGTTATTGATTCATTCCACATGGAGCACACTGGTCACATTATTCCTGCTAATGACAACAGTGTAGTAATCAGTGCATCCCCTCCAGTGGTAATCTGTTGACAGGTAGCACCATGGGCCACACTTCAGGAGGGACTGCACAGATCACTGAGACTTAATAGTCCGTGGTGATCAGCATGTGCTAATACCCATTCATTTGATGCTGATCCATGATGATAGAATCACTAATAAGCACAACACTAAGGTTAAGTAAATACTTTAATAAATCTGCTCAGGAGTCATCATGCTGGCTCTCCCGAGGCCATGATGACCTGCTAGGTTTAAGCAGTACTCAGAGAGAAAAAGAGAGGAACTACAAGAAAATGAGTGAAAGAGACAGACAAATGGAGGAAAGAGGGCCCTAGGGACAATGAAACCGCCAGCCACAGACTCACTAAAATGGCTGTGTGACCAGTTCTACCTACAAGCACAAGCTTACCATCAGTAGGCCTTACCTGTGGGATCCCTGAACACAGCCTTGGCATCAGCGTGTGTGTGGAGGATGCTCTTTAGTACCACAGCCATGTTGGGGACCTTGTTCTTCACCAGCTGTTTCAGGGCCGCCTGAAAGAGAGAGAGACAGACCTTCGTATTAGAGCACTACAAAACAAGTTCAAACAACTGCCAATCATTAACTTTAATTAATTAAACATCTCAATTACTCATGCAGAGTTGCCATTAGCAGTGGCACATTAAGACTGTGGAAAAACAACAGAATAACCATTAAGATGATTAATGTGTGATCATGTTTGGGATGATAACTACTAACACCCCAGGCACAGGCCTGTCATTTGTCCTGATTATACTGAGAGTGCCACCATAGAGACAAGGGCCATTAACATAGAGAAAAACAGCCCATCCACTTCTATCAGGGAGGCTGCCCTGGGTGCAGAAAAACATGCTCATGAAGTCAAATTATGCAAACGGTGTTACGCAAGTGTTACATTTTTGCACCAGATGATATGGCATTTAAAGCTTCTAACATGAAATATGCTACGTTAAATGATGCATATTATTGAAGGGTACATGGCCACGCACAGCCTGAACACTGTTAGCCTTTCAGTCACCTTTCATGCCATTTACACTACTATAGGCTGTGTAAATTGGATACCGCTAAATTGTGCTGGTCACCTTGCGGAGTACCATGGCCACGCTGTAAGAGTGCAGAAAACAGGAGGAGTTCCTTTCGTCCAATCCCATCTCTGCCTTCATCGCTGCCCACGGACCTCCACTGAAATCCTCTTCCTCAGTCTGAGAGCTGGGAACCTGGACAAGTTTTTTTTTATTATTTTTTTACACACACATCACAACACATGTTCATAAAGCAAAATGATATAATAAAGAATGGACAAAAAGGTTAACTAATATCATGACACATGATACATTGTGTAAATGTATAGGCTACACATCAGTGTGATAGTACCTGACTGGGCAGTCGAGCCACGGCCCCATGTGCAGGTGTCTGAGGAATGGCCACCACGATGTCATCCAGGCTCTGCCCATGGAGCTGCTTTAAGGAGAGAGAATGGAACCTCGCAGTAGCTTAGTATCACAACCAAGAGCATTGCTGACTGCTGAAATTAGTTAGACTACAAATAAACAGATAGAGAGGCAGGTAGGGACAGAAGCAGAAAGAGACACACCTGTTGTGGTAGGATTCCTGCAGGCCCGGGGAAGCGGCGGGCATTGGGCCGGATGTGGTCAGAACCCGGTCTCTGTGGGGCCTTGTTGGAGTTGGACACCAGCTGAATCAAGTGGTTAGTGAAGACGGGCGTGTGGAGGGAACGGGGGGTGAGACTGGGGGAAGGCATGGGTCCACCAAACCTACTAGAGGGGGCTGGTGAGATGGGGTCAAAAAGGCTGCGTCCCTGAGCCAGAGGTGTAGACCAGGGCCTCTGTACCTGGGAAGGAAGTCCTCTGACTGGCCTGGGGGTCACAGGCCTGGGGAAGGGGCTGGAGGCCATGGCGAGGCCAGGAAACACTGGGCTTTGGGGTGGAGCTAGGAGGAAGGTAGCACTAGGATCAGGGTGGGGAGAGGGGAAGGGACCAGGGAATGAGGACCTGTGGAGTATACTACTACTACTGGGAAGACCAGACGTTTGGTTAGAGGTACTGAATCCTCTCAGACCCACATTGGGCCCGGTTTGAGCACCACCACAGGCTGTGGGCCGTAGTCTTTTGGCTGGGGATACAGAGTCATCGCTGGTTTTGGTTAGATCTGTAGCTGGAGCAGTTTCTCTGACCTGAGCCCAAGTGCTCATCTGTGGGTCACTTTCATCTAGGTCTGCCAGGTCAACATCCCAATCATCAAAGTCATCCTGCGGCGAGGGGGCCTCTTGTTGTCCTGTTGTGTTTGACTTCATCTGTTGAGCTGGTGAGGAGCTCTGTTGGGTAACTGTACACAGTCCCCTACTCAGTGTAGGAAGGTGGAGAGGGGGAAGAGGGAATGAGGGCAATGGTTTAGATGTAGAGAGCTGTCTCAAACCCAAAGCAGGAGACTGTCCTACACTGTTCGGTGTTGAATTATCTGACCCTGGGCCATTCGACAGGCCCCTATGGGCAAGTATGCCTTCTGTGGTTGGTTGATGTGAGTTATTCTGACCATAGGGGGCAGCAGGAGTTGATGCTGCAGTTGAACGGAGGAAACAGGACTGTGCTGCAGAGGACAGTGTGCTAGCAGACACTGATGGAGCAGACCAGTCCATCTCAAGTAGATCCTAACACACACACACAAACAAACACACAAAAACGTTGTATAACTCATATTCAAAGAAAGACAGAGGTGTTCAGACCAAATAGTTTCACAACAGTACTCTACATTACTTGTGATGTCAATCTAAGAATTTATTCAGAGGGCTATAATCTGTTATAACTATCATATCAGCAGGTGGTAATCACTGACTGTGTAAATCAGTTTGCAGCACCTCATCATTGAAGTCCTCCCCAACGTTAAATAATCCATTCCACTTGCAAGTCTGTCGAAAAAGAAAGACATCTTCAAATATAGCATCAACTAAGAAAGAGCTAGATGTAAATTACATTTCGCCAACTAGATGGCTGGCTAACACTGTTAGCTACGTGCCAAGCTAGCTAGAAGCTTCTCTCATTTGTGAACTTGTGGCAGCTACCGACCTGGGGACCAGAGCTAGCAAACAAACATGACTGATTCTTACCATAGCAGTCATGCGATCTCGTTTCGAATGTCTTTTCTAACTGTCTATTTATATTGGTACATAAAGATCAATCGGAAGTGTAGATGTCATTTAATTCAGCCATCCAGTACTTGCTGCAGTAAAAATAGTATAACTTTTCAAGCAAAGCAAGATGTTGTAAATGCGAAATGTTGTGATATTAGCATCGCCACATTCAAGTAAAACGTAATTGCGTAATCAATGTCTACGTTGCGTGACGTTCGCGAGATGGGTCGTAAACTTGTCGCCACCTGCTGACTATCTCAGTTAATGCAGTTCCCCGAATATCAGATTGCGTTCCCTGTCTATTTATAACAGGCACTAAACTTGTATTGGGGCAACAATATCTTGTGAAAGGACATTTGGACGTGTCTGTAAAACACGTCATGAAGTAGTCGAAAGCAAATTACATTATCCACAACAGCAAATGTACTATATTTTGTATAGTAACTTATTTGAGTTCACATGAAAAAAATCTGATTTCACAGTGGTTACAAGTTCAAGGTGAGTAGAATTCTATATTCACATAACATTGATACTATGTAAATGCAATCTTCAAAGACCAGAGACAAAATAAATTGTTGTCTCTGTTATCTCTGTCTTGATTTTCGTTTAGTATTGGCCATAACAGTAGGTTTTTAGTCGGTGTCTAAGTCAAATTTGCTGCACTGAGTCATGTTGTGTAAACTGTAAACAACTAAAATTGGAGCTGTTTCAAATGTGTTGCTTAAAGACCTCAGTGGGTTGCTTTAGATTCTGCTCCAGCTTTGGGTGTCATGTCCAAGGACACATTTGCCTTCAGCTCAGCCGCCTTGCACTCTCTGAAAGTGGATCAGGAGCTCCAGGAGTGGGAGGATAAGCGGCAGGCATTGGCCCACAGGAGGGCCATGAGCCGCCCACCTGTGTCCCGGGCCTCCAGACCCCCTCCCAGACAGCAGCGAGGCCTCCAGGAGATCCGGGTCTATGAGGCCCGATGCAGAGACACCACAATCCACAACACATTCATGTGTGGGGACATGAAGGGAGTGCACACTGTGTTAAAGGACCCCTGCATGGTCAACGCACTGATGGAAACAGTACACGAGGAGATGGTGTGGGCTCCAGAGCTGGGTATGTGTCAAACGCAGAGAATATAAACTCTACTTTTACTGCTTCACTGTTGTCTTTTTGTTAGACCTATCTGTGCCTTTCTTATAGATCTTCCAATCATTCCCCAATCACTGCTCATCGACTCTCTTTATTCTATCCTCTAAACATACCTAAGCCTCTCTGGCTATGAGCATCTGCTAGGTAAATAATGTACATACTCTCTGTCCCTCTGGCAGGGATGTGGACCATGAGCTCCAAGATCAAGCAGACATCTGCATTGCGTCTGGCAGCCAGCAAGGGACACTCAGGCTGTGTGGAGGAGCTGCTTTTTCGAGGGGCGGAGGTGGATGCTGACCCTGGTGGCAGCACGGCCCTGCATGATGCCTGTATAGGTGGCCATGACAGCTGTGTCCAGCTGCTGCTAGCCCGCGGAGCAGACCCTGACCTGCTGGCAGAAGACGGCAGTGCACCCCTTCACCTCTGCAGCACAGCCCAGACATTTCAGTGAGTGACAGCGCGCTTAGCCATACTGACACTATGCCTGGTGATCATTTCTATTATTTATAGTTAGAGGAATGTTTCAAAAGTTATATGGCAGGTGGGTCTGTTGATGTGGGTGCTAATGAATGATAAGATCATAAGGTTGTGTCTCTACTCTCTTCAGATGTGCTGAGCTGCTGGTGACGGGTGGGGCAGAGGTCAATGTGTTGACCAGTGAAACAAAGCTAACGCCCCTCCATGTGGTGGCTCGTCGGGGTCTGGAGGAGCATGTGAAGCTCTTTCTGTCCCATGGAGCTGACGTGTCAGCCAGGAACCGTGAGGGGGAGACCCCCCTGAATGCAGCCTGTGGTGGGGCTGAGAGGCCTGCCGAGGCTGGGCGGTACCTCCGCGTGGTCCAGATGCTGCTGGGAGCTGGGGCTGACCCCTGCACTGCAGGCAGGAAACACCACACACCTCTACACAACGCCTGTAGTAACTGCAGCCCACGCATTGCAGAAATTTTACTACAACACGGAGCCAAAGCAGACGTGCAGAACTGTGCAGGATACACACCCATGGACTGTCTGTTACAGGTGGGGTTAAGGGTGGGACATATGGGGGGGGCAGAGGGAGGTACGGAGAGTTATGTTGTCAAAGTGTAAGATCCATTTGTAAATAAGGTTATTTAATTATATTCATAATTTTCATAGTCAGTGAGTGGTAGATAAGACAGAATTATTCTCCTTCTCCTGTCTGCAGGTGGTGGAGGACTATCCAGACCAGCATCCGGAGGCTGTAGCACGCTCCCTCCTAAACCACGGGGCCAAGGCCGGTAAAAGCTTGGTATGTCAGGGTGGGCAATTGGAAAAGTGTGTTGGGCCAAGCTGGGTGTAAAAATGCCAGTTGGAGGCTGCATTTGGGCCCATTTAATTATATTTTATTGGGATGAAATATGTGCACCAGCAAAAGCTTGATTTTATTTCATTTGGGGGGCGCTATGAAAATGTTTTAAAGTTAATTCCCTGCAATTCTACGTAGACAATATATTTTGGAGGGCATGATAATAATAATAACCCACAGATTTCCTCCATATAGATGCTGAAGCTCTGCCTCCTCTCCCCTGCCACCCTGGAGGTAATGCTGAACTGCTATGCTGTTGTCCCTTCCTGTGAGGAATGGATGCAGTCTATCCCTCTTGAGATACATGAGGTTTGTCCTTTCCTCCGTTTTCAACTCTCTCCTTCACTGCCTGAACCATCTAATGTCATTCTTCCATTTCCCTCACCATCTCTCTGTCCCCAGACGCACCAGGGTTTCTTTGACTCTGTGAGGCAGATGACGAGCCAGCCCCGCTCCCTGCAGCACCTATGCCGCTGTGCTCTGCGCCGCCACTTAGGAAAAGGTATCGACGCAGCTATCAGTAGATTGGACATCCCCAGCTCTCTGATGGAGTATCTACTACTTCGGAATGACGGGGAGATCCGGTGAATAAAGTGGAACACATGGGACAGAAGCCAAGAGAGAGAATGATTTGCATTTACAATAACTAAAATAATGGTTGCAATAAATTGTGTTTTCTGTATTAATTTATTAATAAATCAACTTTCTATTTTGCCTTTGAAAATGTGACACTATTTTTCTGAATTAATTCATGTTAACTACTTCCCAGGCTGCTTCATCTGTACCGGTGAAAGCAACCACCCACTACAGGTACACTATTGCTTTCATCTGTACTCTTATGTTCAGCACATGAAGGAGAGAGAATGCGAGGAGAGGAAGTCACTTTTTAATATTTTAGATTTATACCGTTATTTGTGTCCTTGCTTGTGCCCGTTTGCGTACCAGCTACACAAGAGTTGGACGTACCAAGGATCCCAGAAAGCACTAACCGACCTACGTGCTGGTGGCGTAACGTCATCTGTGTTTATGTGGCCCTCTCCTCCAGTTTTATTTTCGGGGCTGTGGCTAAATTAGCCTGGTAGCATTTCGTCAAACATGATTTGACTACATAGCAGGTAAGCGCACCACTTATATTCAAATGCGCATATAACTGGTGTGTGCATTTAATAAGAACATATATAGAAAGAATTTTGACAATGTAGTGAAAGTTAGCAAACGAAGGTTGTCCTTGTTGCTATTACTAGCTAGTTAGCTTACCTAATACCTAGCTCGTAACCTACCAATATGTATTTTAACGTTAGCATAAACATTGAAAAAAATAATTATTCTATATCTAGCCAGTTCTCCAACGGATGCACAATGTAGTAGTAAACACATTAGTGACGTTTTAACTGGGTTGACATTAGTTAGATGGTTTGTCAGCTAACTTTTGTGACAATATTGCCAGGCCATCACTTAAGAAACTATAGACGGTTGCTTTGAAGTAGCACTTAATCTCTGTCCCTGACAGTTGTAATACAGGGCTCTGTCCCTGACAGTTGTAATACAGGTAGGTCTCTGTCCCTGACAGTTGTAATACAGGTAGGTCTCTGTCCCTGACAGTTGTAATACAGGTAGGTCTCTGTCCCTGACAGTTGTAATACAGGTAGGTCTCTGTCCCTGACAGTTGTAATACAGGTAGGTCTCTGTCCCTGACAGTTGTAATACAGGTCTCTGTCCCTGACAGTTGTAATAAAGGGCTCTGTCCCTGACAGTTGTAATACAGGGCTCTGTCCCTGACAGTTGTAATACAGGGCTCTGTCCCTGACAGTTGTAATACAGGGCTCTGTCCCTGACAGTTGTAATACAGGGCTCTGTCCCTGACAGTTGTAAAACAGGTCTTTGTCCCTGACAGTTGTAAAACAGGTCTTTGTCCCTGACAGTTGTAGTACAGGTCTCTGTCCCTGACAGTTGTAAAACAGGTCTCTGTCCCTGACAGTTGTAATACAGGTAGGTCTCTGTCCCTGACAGTTGTAATACAGGTAGGGCTCTGTCCCTGACAGTTGTAATACAGGGCTCTGTCCCTGACAGTTGTAATACAGGTCTCTGTCCCTGACAGTTGTAATACAGGTCTCTGTCCCTGACAGTTGTAATACAGGTCTCTGTCCCTGACAGTTGTAATACAGGTCTCTGTCCCTGACAGTTGTAATACAGGGCTCTGTCCCTGACAGTTGTAATACAGGGCTCTGTCCCTGACAGTTGTAATACAGGGCTCTGTCCCTGACAGTTGTAATACAGGGCTCTGTCCCTGACAGTTGTAATACAGGTCTCTGTCCCTGACAGTTGTAAAACAGGTCTTTGTCCCTGACAGTTGTAATACAGGTCTCTGTCCCTGACAGTTGTAGTACAGGTCTCTGTCCCTGACAGTTGTAAAACAGGTCTCTGTCCCTGACAGTTGTAATACAGGTAGGTCTCTGTCCCTGACAGTTGTAATACAGGGCTCTGTCCCTGACAGTTGTAATACAGGGCTCTGTCCCTGACAGTTGTAATACAGGTCTTTGTCCCTGACAGTTGTAAAACAGGTCTTTGTCCCTGACAGTTGTAATACAGGTCTCTGTCCCTGACAGTTGTAGTACAGGTCTCTGTCCCTGACAGTTGTAAAACAGGTCTCTGTCCCTGACAGTTGTAATACAGGTCTCTGTCCCTGACAGTTGTAATACAGGTCTCTGTCCCTGACAGTTGTAAAACAGGTCTTTGTCCCTGACAGTTGTAATACAGGTCTCTGTCCCTGACAGTTGTAATACAGGTCTCTGTCCCTGACAGTTGTAATACAGGCCTCTGTCCCTGACAGTTGTAATACAGGTCTCTGTCCCTGACAGTTGTAATACAGGTCTCTGTCCCTGACAGTTGTAATACAGGTCTCTGTCCCTGACAGTTGTAATACAGGTCTCTGTCCCTGACAGTTGTAATACAGGTCTCTGTCCCTGACAGTTGTAATACAGGTCTCTGTCCCTGACAGTTGTAATACAGGTCTCTGTCCCTGACAGTTGTAATATAGGTCTCTGCTCATAGGCTTTCTACTCATATGTATCTATGCATTTCTTTCACTTCTCTTTTTCTTTTCAATAGACACAAAGGACAGAGATGGCGGTGTGTGCACTGACAATGGACGGGATGGGAGACGAGGTGGCTGCAGTAAGCGGTGTGTTACTCCTGGTCTTGGCCCTGGTCCTGGCTTGGCTCTCCACGCAAGTGGCAGATCGTGGAGACCACATCCTAAGCACCATCCTTACAGTCGGGGCCCACGCCTCTCTAATCGGGCTGGGGGGCCATGACAGTTACAGTGGAGGGCCACCCAGTGCAGACACACCAGAGCAGCAAACACCTCCACCCTCCCAGGAGAACAAGCCAGAGGAGGGGGAGCCTGGGTCTGAGAGGGAAGATGGGGAGATAACAGGAGAGGGGACTGCAGGGGCTGGAGTTGACCTGCTGTTGAATATCCAGGGGAAGAAACCTCAGACATACCAGCCTGATGATGATGATGATGAAGATGATGAGGAAGAGGATGACTATGAGGAAGAAGACAAGGTTCAGAAGCTGAGCCCAGTAGTCTCCTGCACCAGCATCACGGTTCGTTTGAAGTTCCTGAATGACACCGAAGAGGTGGCAGTCCTGAGTCCCCAGGATACAGTGGGTCTACTGAAGAGGTTAGTATGATATGGCAGTTCTCATTATGTATGTTCTGTGTTTAACCTTCTTTTGATTTATTGAACATGCATATCTCTCCCATACAGTCTTACAGCTGCTTCCATGTTTCTTTATAACTGGAATTGCAAAATATTGTCTTCAACAACAAACAAATAAAAATGGCGTTCAAATGAAGGGGTGCTGTGTCCAGTTATGAAAAAAGAGAAGTTACAACCCCTGGGCTAATCAGAGCTGATATTAATGTGTGAGTGAGTGGATGTGAGTTAATGGGTTATCATCTTTGCCTCAGAGGGGGGAGGGGCAGACTGGGACTATCCTAGTTTAGGTTGTCATAGATACTGGGGGCAGGGGGAACAGGAAGCTTGGGCTTCTTCTTTCTGTTGGATTGGTCTACTAGACTACTCTGGGAGCTACTGCCCCCTCCACTCCCACTGCCACCCCCTCCTCCTCCTGTGCTGTTTAGGCCAAGAGACGTCTTCTTCTTCTTGGGCTTCTTAGAATCTGAGTTGTTGGTGCCCAGGATACAGTGGGTCTACTGAAGAGGTTATTATGATATGGCAGTTCTCATTATGCATTTTCTGTGTTGAACCTTTTTTTAATTTATTGAACATGCATATCTCTCCCATACAGTCTTACAGAGACATTTCTTTCTCCCCTCTAGTAAGCACTTCTCAGGGCGGGAGCGTCAGATCAAGTTGATCTACCAGGGCCAGCTGCTTCAGGATCCCAAACGGACTCTGCTCTCCCTCAACATCTCTCACAACAGTGTGATCCACTGCCACGTGTCCCAGGTGCTGCGGGAGGCCAGCCCAGAGGAGGCAGCTCGCTCTGGGGCTAGTGGGGGAATCAGGGCTGCAGGCCTGGCTCTGAGCACCAGCAGCCTGGTGGTGCCTGTGTTTGTGGTGATGTTAGCCGTGGTCTGGTACTTCCGCATCAACTACCGTCAGTTCTTCACCGCCCCTGCTACCATCTCCCTGGTGGGAGTCACTGTGTTCTTCAGCTTCCTCATCTTTGGAATGCACAGCCGGTGAGCGGGAGAGGAGGCAGGATGGAAGGGCCCTCATCTGGGCAGTAGAATGAGAGGGAAAAACAACTGTGTCAGGAGGATGAATGGAGTCAGGGGGCCTCTGCCTCAGACACCATAGAGCTCAACTGGAATCCTAAGAGTGGGTGTGCCTGTGTTTGTGCATGCACCAGCAAATAGCATAATATGAGATTGATTGTATGTGCAGAGATTTAAGTTATCTGGAATGTGTGTTTGTTAGTATGAAGCTGAGATAATACTGAGTGGTAATTTTGTTTCTCAAAAAAACAATGAGTGGGTCCAGCTCCTGTTGATCCTTTATAGGGCAGAACCATCAGCATCACACCCAGGACCACAGGCTGCTTGGTCCACTGTGTCAGCAACATCTTCTGGTCAGTTTGGCTTCACATAGCCTGTTCTGTATTAGGTTGCTCTCAGAAATTAGGGTCTCTATTCAATCAGATCCACTAAAGCCCACATCAGTATAGAAATTGGTGTGGGAGGTGGAACTGTGTTAGTGCTGTCAATCCACTGAGGTATAAGAACTGGAGACTGCGTCTAAGATGTCCGCCTTTTGTTTTCAAGGTTATCTACTCACGTTCGCATAAGCCAATTCATGTCCGTCTATATCCGGGTTGAATCCAGTTTATACAGATCAACATCTCATGCACACTTGCACTCAGTGTGCACAGGGAGCAGCGCAGACATCATCCAAAAACATGGCAGACTGATTAATATAAAATGTTTGAATTATCTACAAATATTTGAATAAATCAATGGATGATTTGTGCACAAAGGTGATGACCTAAGTGTCGTATTATAAATGTTGAAATCTATGTGGCCGTGTATGGAAATTGTCCTTCTGGGCTGAGCGTCAGTTAAACTGTAGCAGTCGAAACTGTGCTTTGCTTTAAGTAAATACCACGGAGCCTTGTTTACAAGTTCAAACAATGGAATGTGAGATGTAATCTACACCTCGATGAGGCTGATTAGAAATCTCTATTTGAATTATTTTCAATTTGAGCGTAATTTCTATCTAGCCTACACGTTCTCGTTCTGAACTTATAATGCAAGTAGGACAGGTGTGGCTTCGTGATAATGATAAAGAGCAGCCACTCACCGATTTGACAGCTCCAACGCAGGTGCCCTGCCAGAAATCAGCTATCGCACGTTAACACTTGATCTGATTGAATCTAGACATAGGATAATGCATCTCTTCACATCTTGGCCACATACTATTTTCATTATATACATGTTAACGTTCCAGAAATGTTTTATTTTTGTGGTACGTGTTTGAACGAGCAATTCATTTCCTCATTTGCAACAGAAACAACATGAAGATTATACAACTAAAGACTTGACTCTAGAGCAACTTCGAAACCACTCGCTATGTATGGAGTGGTGGTTATATTTCTACTTTCCAGTTCTTTGGAAATGAGCTTTCACCTTAGTTATTGTGGACTGTAACGACTGCCTTATTGCAAGGCAAAACAGTTTAAGGATTTTTGTTGCTTGAATTTCTCTACGCTAATATCTTTAGTTATTTTAAACCATATAAGTTAATGCATGAAAATAAGCAACATGTTTGGTTTATAAAATACTGTAAATATGTATTTACTGTACATAGAATGAATGGGATGAAACCACATCGGACACATCAGGACTTCTGTTGGGGAATTTAACACAGATGAGGGAAAATATCTTTATCCCTTAAGTTTGATTGTTTTCCTCTGGCTTCAGATTTAAAGACATTCAAACCAATCAGTCCCTGTGTAAAGAGGGAGTATGTCTGATATTGGACAAAATGACAGAACGCAAGAAATCTGAATGACACTATTTTACTCAGACAAAGAAACCTCTTTTACTCAGACAAAGAAACCTCTGTACACTTGGGAAACTGAGAAAGAAAACCGAGCTGTGCATCACAATATACAATTGACATATTTGCACATGCACACACACGTGCATGAAAAAAAGTTGTTTTTGTGTTGACACTTTCTATTGCGTCATTTGTCCACACTCATATTGTTCAGAGACACACTGATACACACAAATAAACAGTTACACAGTATTAGTAATACAGGCCATTCTTTACCCTGTCAGCAAAGAGGGACAAATTAAATGAGCCATATCCAAAATTGGTGTTTTTTCACTTAAAGGTTGATTCTTTTAGTGCACATTAAAGTGATGTCATACTTCATCACTGGCTGAATGTTCTAAATGAAAGCTCAGGGTATATAAGATTCTCCCTAGCAAGTATAGTCTGGTGGGCCCCTCAAACAGGAATGAATAACATATATCGAACTTAACTCGTTAACTAGAGTAAAACTGAAAATGGCAAGAATAACAGTCTGAAATATCCCATGCAACAGCCATGGCACTTCTGTTGCAGGCGGCGGATTTGAATTCCTACAAGCGCATAGACACTGCACATAAGCAGAGACAGACTTTGAAAGCAAGTCAAGTGATGCAGATTGACCTAGAGTATTATTGGGGGAAAAGCAGGTTGACTCCACTATACTTTAGCATTATTCAACAGGAAGCAATGTGAAATCTACAACTTGTATAGAGTGATAGTGATTTGCAGCAGAAGCAGGTTAGAGCAACTTCAGACTGAGTATGAAACAGTAAAGATAGACAGGGAAGAAGCACTGTTTAGCATGAAGCTGTGTATGGTAGAGAGGTTACCGTGTATGTATACAGTATCCAATTAAATCATGATTCTTTTACATAGGTCATCATACCACATGTATCGGTATATAAAAACACGTCAACATCTGCATTTACAATTTACTGAGTGCAGACATTAAATACACATTCAATACACATTCTCACTTGACACAGTCAATGTAAACCAAAAAAGTTAAATATACAAAATAACACATATACTGACTCTACCACAATGGCACATTCAGAGATGCATAGTAATCTGAAAACAAATGAAATCACACACACAACATGGAAAACAGTCAACTTTACACAACAAACATTCATAAACACACACACACACACACACACACCACTGTGCAATACAATGCAAGTACGGATAAAGCCACCATCAAGTACCCCAATACTGGTGAAACAACAAGATGGCACTGACATCCACCACAATAACAACGCTGTAGTCGTAAGGTGATGCAATTAGTCCACAAGTCCCCTCCTAAACAGAGACACCGTCAAAAAGAAAGCAATGTTTTGTTTTCAGGAGAAAACAGATCAGAGTGCAAAAAAGCAGAGTGTGATTGGTCCATGTCTGAAGCCTAAATCACTGATTAACAAAAACATAATTAAAGTGAACAATCCATGTTTCTTTATAACTGGAATTGCAAAATATTATCTTCAACAACAAACAAATAAAAATGGCATTCAAATGAAGGGGTGCTGTGTCCAGTTATGAAAAAAGAGAAGTTACAACCCCTGGGCTAATCAGAGCTGATATTAATGTGTGAGTGGATGTGAGTTAATGGGTTATCATCTTAGCCTCAGAGGGGGGCTGACTGGGACTATCCTAGTTTAGGTTGTCATAGATACTGGGGGCAGGGGGAACAGGAAGCTTGGGCTTCTTCTTTCTGTTGGATTGGCCTACTAGACTACTCTGGGAGCTACTGCCCCCTCCACTCCCACTGCCACCCCCTCCTCCTCCTGTGCTGTTTAGGCTAAGAGACGTCTTCTTCTTCTTCTTGGGCTTCCTAGAATCTGAGTTGTTGGTGCCTGGTAGAGAGATCGAGAGCAGGGGATGAGATGAAACCGACTTCCACTGTATGAACGTACAGAATGTGGACCTGAATTCAGTTCTCTTACTGGCTTTGGAGGAGGCTGAATCGGAGGGGGAGATGTCTGAGGATCCATCCCACTGTAGACGACTCATGAGAACCTGTCCGTCTGAGGCGTCGTAGCAGTCACTCTCCACCATCGTGTCTGCATCGGGCAGAGACGACCTGACAGAGACAACAGCCGCTCAGATCAGACCAGCCACAGACAGCAGCAGCAGGACACATGGTGGAGCCATTCAATCTGCCATACAGCACACCTACTGTAGTACACACCCAGGCCATACAGTTGGCCCCATGAATGCTCATACAGTAGCTAACTAACATAGTCCACCCTCAATGATAAGGCCTGTCCATCTAACTGGCACAAAACATCCACAATAAAAACATAGTCATTCAATACAACTCCTCAAGCAAACACCTGAACATTTAGGGACACCACAGGCACCAGTCAAGATCGAATATATCAGTTCTAGGAATAAACCAGTCAGAACCAATGGAGGCCTGAGGGGCACACTCACGCGGACGGCCCCAGGAGGAACACCCTGACGGCCCTCCTCTGTTCGTCCGTGTGCTGGGGGCACCGCTGGGACCTGGCAGGGACACAACGTGGCATTACAAACACCTGAGAAACACCTGCCCACAATGCACAGTGGCCCCGCCTACCCAGGGCCACGGCAGAGACAAAGAGTGGGAGAGAGACAGAAACAGTGACCAATCAGTGACCAATTCAGAAACAGTGACCAATCAGATGATGGGTCAGATGTCAGAGTTTGAAGGTTAGAGATTAACGTTTGCTCACTGACAGTGTCCAGTCGTCTCCCACCACGTACGGCAGGCAGTGTCCAATCAGGGTCTTACATAGTCCAATTGGAAAATATCTGTTGTTTAGTCCAATCAAATATGAATTGTTTTACTAATTTTACACGATTTGATATTATACTGAACAAAAATATAAAACGCAACATGCAACAACTTCAACGGTTTTACCAAGTTACAGTTCATAGAAGGAAATCAGGCTGGGCAGGGGCGCAGCCATGGGTGGGCATACTGTAGGTCCACCCACTGGGGAGCCAGAATTAGTTTTATCCCCACAAAAGGGCTTTATTACAGACAGAAATACTTTGTGGTGTGGAGGTCCTGGGCTGACGTGGTTACATGTGGTCTGCGGTTGTGAAGCCGGTTGGATGTACTGCCAAATTCTCTAAAATTACATTGGGAGGTAGCTTAATGTAGAGAAATAAACAGTAAATTATCTGGCAATTGCACGCTCCCTCAAAACTAGAGACATCTGTGGAATTGTGTTGTGCGACTAATCTTTTATTGTCCCCAGCACAAGGTGCACCTGTGTAATGATCATGATGTTTAATCAGCTTCTTGATATGCCACACCTGTCAGGTGGATGGATTATCTTGACAAAGGAGAAATGCCCACTAACAGGGATGTAAACACATTAATACACACAATTTTTGTTCATATGGAACATTTCTAGGATCTTTTATTTCAGCTCATGAAAAATGGGGCCACTAGATGTTTAATTTATATTTTTGTTCAGTATACTTTTTTTTTTTTTTTAAAGAAAATTAGTCAATAACTGACCCCAATCATCTAATAAATACTGTATGTTATAAAGGAAATGGAAAATAATTGAGAATCATATAGAGTTTTTCCGGTCACAACTTGCAGGCTTGTTTTCGAGTTACTGTGCGTTTTGTTGCCAACCTATTTTGCTACCTGACAACTTTACGGTTTTTACTTTTTAATTACCGTTCATATATTTATTTATTTTTTCCTCAACTTTTTCACTCCGGACGCTTTATCTGGACACGATTCGTCAGGACCTCCAACAGCCGAAGCTAAGTAGTAACATTAACATGATGCCTTCTAATTGTAGTCGCTGTACTTGCCTTACGGCGAGGATAGCTGTGCTACAAGCCCAGCTTCAGACGCAATCGTTAGGCAAGGGTAATTTCAGTGTAGGAAAGGATGAAACAGTGTCTGTGCCGCCAGTAAGTACAGATAGTAGTATAAATCCCCTGGCACAGTCCCCGCAGCCGGACACCTTTCTCACAGTTTCTGGAAGGAAATGCTGTAGGAAAGTTCAACCTGTGTCGCTCATTCAGCCGACAGAAACTTTCAACCGGTTTTCCCCATTAAGCAGCGGGTCGGAGTCAGAGGCCGAGTCTTCTCTGGTCTCTACTCCTCCCGTTAAGGGGTCTGAGACGCCGAAGCTTCCCACCATTAGCTCTGACAAATTGAAAACTCTAGTCATTGGCGACTCCATTACCTGCAGTATTAGACTTAAAACGAATCATCCAGCGATCATACACTGTTTACCAGGGGGCATGGCTACCGACGTTAAGGCTAATCTGAAGATGGTGCTGGCTAAAGCTAAAACTGGCGAGTATAGAGATATTGTTATCCACGTCGGCACCAACGATGTTAGGATGAAACAGTCAGAGGTCACCAAGCGCAACATAGTTTCTGCGTGCATATCAGCTAGAAAGATGTGTCGGCATCGAGTAATTGTCTCTGGCCACCTCCCAGTTAGGGGGAGTGATGAGCTCTACAGCAGAGTCTCACAACTCAATCGCTGGTTGAAAACTGTTTTCTGCCCCTCCCAAAATATAGAATTTGTAGATAACTGGATAACTGGCCGTCTTTCTGGGACTCACCCACAAACAGGACCAAGCCTGACCTGCTGAGGAGTGACCGACTCCATCCTAGCTGGAGGGGTGCTCTCATCTTATCTACCAACATAGACAGGGCTCTAACTCCTCTAGCTCCACAATGAAATAGGGTGCAGGCCAGTCAGTAGGCTGTTAGCCAGCCTGCCAGCATAGTGGAGTCTGCCACTAGCACAGTCAGTGTAGTCAGCTCAGCTATCACCATTGAGACCGTGTCTGTGCCTCAACCTGTGCCTCGACCTTGGGCAAAACTAAACATGGCGGTGTTCGCCTTAGCAATCTCACTAGGATAAAGACCACCTCCATTCCTGTCATTACTGAAAGAGATCATGATACCTCACATCTCAAAATAGGGCTACTTAATGTTAGATCCCTTACTTCAAAGGCAATTATAGTCAATGAACTAATCACTGATCATAATCTTGATGTGATTGGCCTGACTGAAACATGGCTTAAGCCTGATGAATTTACTGTTTTAAATGAGGCCTCACCTCCTGGCTACACTAGTGACCATATCCCCCGTGCATCCCGCAAAGGCGGAGGTGTTGCTAACATTTACGATAGCAAATTTCAATTTACGAGAAAAAAAAAATGACGTTTTCGTCTTTTGAGCTTCTAGTCATGAAATCTATGCAGCCTACACAATCACTTTTTATAGCTACTGTTTACAGGCCTCCTGGGCCATATACAGCGTTTATCACTGAGTTCCCTGAATTCCTATCGGACCTTGTAGTCATAGCAGATAATATTCTAATCTTTGGTGACTTTAATATTCACATGGAAAAGTCCACAGACCCACTCCAAAAGGCTTTCGGAGCCATCATCGACTCAGTGGGTTTTGTCCAACATGTCTCTGGACCCACTCACTGTCACAGTCATACGCTGGACCTAGTTTTGTCCCATGGAATAAATGTTGTGGATCTTAATGTTTTTCCTCATAATCCTGGACTATCGGACCACCATTTTATTACGTTTGCAATTGCAACAAATAATCTGCTCAGACCCCAACCAAGGACCATCAAAAGTCGTGCTATAAATTCACAGACAACACAAAGATTCCTTGATGCCCTTCCAGACTCCCTCTGTCTACCCAAGGACGCCAGAGGACAAAAATCAGTTAACCACCTAACTGAGGATCTCGATTTAACCTTGCGCAATACCCTAGATGCAGTTGCACCCCTAAAAACATTTCTCATAAGAAACTAGCTCCCTGGTACACAGAAAATACCCGAGCTCTGAAGCAAGCTTCCAGAAAATTGGAACGGAAATGGTGCCACACCAAACTGGAAGTCTTCCGACTAGCTTGGAAAGACAGTACCGTGCAGTATCGAAGAGCCCTTACTGCTGCTCGATCATCCTATTTTTCTAACTTAATTGAGGAAAATAAGAACAATCCGAAATTCCTTTTTGATACTGTCGCAAAGCTAACTAAAAAGCAGCATTCCCCAAGAGAGGATGACTTTCACTTTAGCAGTGATAAATTCATGAACTTCTTTGAGGAAAAGATTATGATTATTAGAAAGCAAATTACGGACTCCTCTTTAAACCTGCGTATTCCTCCAAACCTCAGTTGTCCTGAGTCTGCACAACTCTGCCAGGACCTAGGATCAAGAGAGACGCTCAAGTGTTTTAGTACTATATCTCTTGACACAATGATGAAAATAATCATGGCCTCTAAACCTTCAAGCTGCATACTGGACCCTATTCCAACTAAACTACTGAAAGAGCTGCTTCCTGTGCTTGGCCCTCCTATGTTTAACATAATAAACTGCTCTCTATCCACTGGATGTGTACCAAACTCACTAAAAGTGGCAGTAATAGAGCCTCTCTTGAAAAAGCCAAACCTTGACCCAGAAAATATAAAAAACTATCGGCCTATATCGAATCTTCCATTCCTCTCCAACATTTTAGAGAAGGCTGTTGCGCAGCAACTCACTGCCTTCCTGAAGACAAACAATGTATACGAAATGCTTCAGTCTGGTTTTAGACCCCATCATAGCACTGAGACAGCACTTGTGAAGGTGGTAAATGACATTTTAATGGCATCGGACCGAGGCTCTGCATCTGTCCTCGTGCTCCTAGACCTTAGTGCTACTTTTGATACCATCGATCACCACATTCTTTTGGAGAGATTGGAAACCCAAATTGGTCTACACGGACATGTTCTGGCCTGGTTTAGATCTTATCTGTCGGAAAGATATCAGTTTGTCTCTGTGAATGGTTTGTCCTCTGACAAATCAACTGTAAATTTCGGTGTTCCTCAAGGTTCCGTTTTAGGACCACTATTGTTTTCACTATACATTTTACCTCTTGGGGATGTTATTCGAAAACATAATGTTAACTTTCACTGCTATGCGGATGACACACAGCTGTACATTTCAATGAAACATGGTGAAGCCCCAATACTGCCCTCGCTAGAA
Organism: Oncorhynchus keta; assembly: GCF_023373465.1. Classification (NCBI taxonomy): domain Eukaryota; kingdom Metazoa; phylum Chordata; class Actinopteri; order Salmoniformes; family Salmonidae; genus Oncorhynchus; species Oncorhynchus keta. The sequence continues at coordinate 25,300,206 of NC_068425.1, read as the reverse complement.
GCATGTGTTTCAGACATAAGGAAGTGGATGGCTGCAAACTTTCTACTATTAAACTCGGACAAAACAGAGATGCTTGTTCTAGGTCCCAAGAAACAACGAGATCTTCTGTTGAATCTGACAATTAATCTAAATGGTTGTACAGTCGTCTCAAATAAAACTGTGAAGGACCTCGGCGTTACTCTGGACCCTGATCTCTCTTTTGAAGAACATATCAAGACCATTTCGAGGACAGCTTTTTTCCATCTAAGTAATATTGCAAAAATCAGAAACTTTCTGTCCAAAAATGCAGAAAAATTAATCCATGCTTTTGTCACTTCTAGGTTAGACTACTGCAATGCTCTACTTTCCTGCTACCCGGATAAAGCACTAAATAAACTTCAGTTAGTGCTAAATACGGCTGCTAGAATCCTGACTAGAACCAAAAAATTTGATCATATTACTCCAGTGCTAGCCTCTCTACACTGGCTTCCTGTCAAAGCAAGGGCTGATTTCAAGGTTTTACTGCTAACCTACAAAGCATTACATGGGCTTGCTCCTACCTATCTCTCTGATTTGGTCCTGCCGTACATACCTACACGTACGCTACGGTCACAAGACGCAGGCCTCCTAATTGTCCCTAGAATTTCTAAGCAAACAGCTGGAGGCAGGGCTTTCTCCTATAGAGCTCCATTTTTATGGAACGGTCTGCCTACCCATGTCAGAGACGCAAACTCGGTCTCAACCTTTAAGTCTATACTGAAGACTCGTCTCTCTGGCCCAGGAGTGGGAAGGTGAACGGAAAGGCTCTGGAGCAACGAATCACCCTTGCTGTCTCTGCCTGGCCGGTTCCCCTCTTTCCACTGGGATTCTCTGCCTCTAACCCTATTACAGGGGCTGAGTCACTGGCTTACTGGGGCTCTCTCATGCCGTCCCTGCAGGGGGTGCGTCACCTGAGTGGGTTGATTCACTGTTGTGGTCATCCTGTCTGGGTTGGCGCCCCCCCCTTGGGTTGTGCCGTGGCGGAGATCTTTGTGGGCTATACTCAGTCTTGTCTCAGGATGGTAAGTTGGTGGTTGAAGATATCCCTCTAGTGGTGTGGGGGCTGTGCTTTGGCAAAGTGGTTGGGGTTATATCCTTCCTGTTTGGCCCTGTCCGGGGGTGTCCTCGGATGGGGCCACAGTGTCTCCTGACCCCTCCTGTCTCAGCCTCCAGTATTTATGCTGCAGTAGTTTGTGTCGGGGGGCTAGGGTCAGTTCATTATTTCTGGAGTACTTCTCCTGTCCTATTCGGTGTCCTGTGTGAATCTAAGTGTGCGTTCTCTAATTCTCTCCTTTCTTTCTCTCGGAGGACCTGAGCCCTAGGACTATGCCCCAGGACTACCTGACATGACTCCTTGCTGTCCCCAGTCCACTTGACTGTGCTGCTGCTCCAGTTTCAACTGTTCTGCCTTATTATTATTCGACCATGCTGGTCATTTATGAACATTTGAACATCTTGGCCATGTTCTGTTATAATCTCCACCCGGCACAGCCAGAAGAGGACTGGCCACCCCACATAGCCTGGTTCCTCTAGGTTTCTTCCTAGGTTTTGGCCTTTCTAGGGAGTTTTTCCTAGCCACCGTGCTTCTACACCTGCATTGCTTGCTGTTTGGGGTTTTAGGCTGGGTTTCTGTACAGCACTTTGAGATATCAGCTGATGTACAAAGGGTTATATAAATAAATTTGATTTGATTTGAGTTGAGTTGCCACTTGTGTACCCCATAAATCAGTCCCAACTACACATGATCACAACACACCAATGAAACTGATCATGTTAAAAGGTCTCACAGAAACAACATGCAGAACAGTAACCATGAGTGTCTGTTGGCAGCCTCCATAATGGAGTTGGGCAACAGGTTTACCACTTGTCCGGAACACACGTCATTCAAGTCACGGAAGACCTTCCTGACTAGCTAGTTTAACAAACACCTCTGAGAACCTGGTAAGGTCCATACTAAGGGGCAGGCTGAGGGATGGACACAGGACGATGTCTGTCTGACACAGTACAACCCTGAATGGCTCATCATGATCATAATCAGCAACTTTGACTCAAGCTAACATCTAGTGCCAGCGCTTGAGAAACAAAAAGTATTCATGAGTTTGTGTGATAAAGGTATGAGTGTGCACTCCGTGTAGCTGATAGGACATTCGGTGGAAATGACAAGACTATTAGAGGTGCATGTGCTGTGTTTGCGTGCAGAGTAATCCCTACCTGGTGCACATCTTCTTGGTGTGCTCCGAGATCACTCCACATTGCTGCAGACAGGGGGCAGTGTAGTTAGAGACAAGCCAGTCATACACACTGCTGATAAATGTCTTGAGATTTTAGATATGATCCAATACAGTTAGACTTGTGGATGGATGGTAGAATGGATAAATTAAAATGACTCACTGTTGTCAACAGAGACCTCAGTTCGTCAGGGCCTAAAGTTTCGTAATTGATGCCAGTGTTATAGTTGTACTGCAGTGAGGGAGAGAGAACGATAACAGACATCAACACACTAATAGATATGTAGGTGTGAATCATCAGAAAAATGGATTCTGGTTACCTTGTATGGATCTGCATTGACACTATTACTAAGCTCCCCTGAAAAAGAGAACAGCATATGATCCATCAGTCTACTTGCCAGACTCCCAAAGACACAGATGATGCACACAACCACCACCAACCATGAAATAAAGCAGTGATTACATTTAGTGCAATATCCAAAATATTACATGTCACAAACAATTGATTCCTATGTCTGAGAAAACATGCGTAAAATGTACAGTTTATGATGGGATGAAGCAAAGGTCTCTCTAGCTATTGACCAGTGAGGTAAGAGAACATAATTGATTATTATGTACGTGCTGCAGTAGCAAGCATATTTATGCATAAGCATAAGGCAAAATATATTTTAATGGTTTAATCAATCTGTGATTAAAATTGAGCAGCACTTTAAGGGCCAAAACAACAAACGACAGGTCGATCAAACTGGTGTGGATTGAGTTCAGGTCATTTATTACATAGGAACATCCTTGACGCTCCATAGAAGATAGCAGCACCGTTTCATTTCAGCTCCATTTAAAGAAACAGGGACAATCAGGAAATCAAGAATCAATGAAGACATGATATAAAAAAACTACAAAAACAAATGCAAACAAAAGCATGAATATGTCAAGTAGATAATGGATAGGATAATGCACAAGAGGACTTGTTGAGTCACCTGAGAAACTAAGAGATAAACAGCTGGTCTGTTTTAGAGACATGAATGTAGTCTATCATTACTGGGACCAGACTATCATCTGACATGATTTTTTTCACTCAAGTGTTGAACTAGTTATATTGTTTAACACAATACAGAAAATAAATGGATATATTACATACAAAGAACTGAAAACTGGTGGCTGAACTGTGATTTATTGCACACAATTGTCAGCTTCCTGTAAGTCATTCTCAGCTCATTAACTTTGCACCATGATCCATGTCAAATTAAAATCATGAAACAAACAGGAGACTGGAGCATGAAGACTCGGCCTTTGCCTTATATCTTAATTGCTTATCCTCATCTTCAATGCTGCTTCTGATCCTTTTCATACTGCACTACATCTGTATTCTGCCAACATTGTGATCCTTTTCATACTGCACTACGTCTGTATTCTGCCAACATTGTGATCCTTTTCATACTGCACGCACTACATCTGTATTCTGCCAACATTGTGATCCTTTTCATACTGTACTACGTCTGTATTCTGCCAACATTGTGATCCTTTTCATACTGCACGCACTACATCTGTATTCTGCCAACATTGTGATCCTTTTCATACTGTACTACGTCTGTATTCTGCCAACATTGTGATCCTTTTCATACTGCACGCACTACATCTGTATTCTGCCAACATGGTGATCCTTTTCATACTGCACGCACTACGTCTGTATTCTGCCAACATGGTGATCCTTTTCATACTGCACGCACTACGTCTGTATTCTGCCAACATTGTGATCCTTTTCATACTGCACGCACTACGTCTGTATTCTGCCAACATTGTGATCCTTTTCATACTGCACGCACTACGTCTGTATTCTGCCAACATTGTGATCCTTTTCATACTGCACGCACTACGTCTGTATTCTGCCAACATTGTGATCCTTTTCATACTGCACGCACTACGTCTGTATTGTGATCCTTTTCATACTGCACGCACTACGTCTGTATTCTGCCAACATTGTGATCCTTTTCATACTGTACTACGTCTGTATTCTGCCAACATTGTGATCCTTTTCATACTGCACTACGTCTGTATTCTGCCAACATTGTGATCCTTTTCATACTGCACTACGTCTGTATTCTGCCAACATTGTGATCCTTTTCATACTGTACTTCGTCTGTATTCTGCCAACATTGTGATCCTTTTCATACTGTACTATGTCTATTTTGCCAACATTGTGATCCTTTTCATACTGTACTACGTCTGTATTCTGCCAACATTGTGATCCTTTTCATACTGCACGCACTACGTCTGTATTCTGCCTACATTGTGATCCTTTTCATACTGTACTGCGTCTGTATTCTGCCTACATTGTGATCCTTTTCATACTGCACTACGTCTGTATTCTGCCAACATTGTGATCCTTTTCATACTGCACGCACTACGTCTGTATTCTGCCAACATTGTGATCCTTTTCATACTGCACGCACTACGTCTGTATTCTGCCAACATTGTGATCCTTTTCATACTGCACGCACTACGTCTGTATTCTGCCAACATTGTGATCCTTTTCATACTGCACGCACTACGTCTGTATTCTGCCAACATTGTGATCCTTTTCATACTGTACTACGTCTGTATTCTGCCAACATTGTGATCCTTTTCATACTGTACTACGTCTGTATTCTGCCAACATTGTGATCCTTTTCATACTGTACTACGTCTATTCTGCCAACATTCTGATCCTTTTCATACTGTACTACATCTGTATTCTGCAAACATTCTGATCCTTTTCATACTGTACTACGTCTGTATTCTGCCAACATTGTGCATTTGACCTGGATTTAAGCAGCAGACTCCTTCAATGGCCATCTATCGTGAAGAATCCAGCAGGCCACATTAACTTTCTCAATAGAGGATTTTGGAGACACCCTGGGTCTCTGCTAAGGTTCATTTCCTTAGGAATGAAAGTTCAAACTTTTCCTGATATACTGTCCCTAAAACGGCAGGGGTCTTTCCCAGATTCTTCTCGGGTTGACCTTTGACCCTACATTGAAGCGGGGGAGGGCATTATAGAGCTGGCCTGGCAGTAACCAGCCCCTTCTGATCACCGAGGAAATGAATCATCTCTCAACAGCACGCATGGAGCTTCCTGATCTGCAACAAAGCTTTGGCCCCAGCAATGCTGAAACGAGCAGAGTGTAAAACATCCCCAACCATTCAACCAACTACTCTAAAACTTTCACGCACACAAACACACACAAATTAGGGCCATAAGTTGGGTGTATTCAGGAGTGGGCTCTATGTACGACTACACACTTCCATTTCAAGGCTACAAAGAGTCTGGACTCTAGAACATTCCCACAACTCCCGACAAACAAAATACCATGAGACCACACGTATAATATTCTGTATATCAGAATGCATTATATAAAGAATAATGTATGCAATTAAGTATGAATATCAGTGTGAATTTCAGTAAAATAAATTCTGATTGAGAAATGATATTGACAAATTACATTTTTAAAAAAAGGGGCAATCTGCAGTTGCTACATCCATTTTAGGATTTATAAAGTAATGATATGTACCCATTGATTCTTGAAGAATATAACTTGAACTGTTATACCCAATCAGAACTTGTTGTTGTACTCCAATGTTTGTTAACAAAACACTACACAGCCTCAAAACTATAACTTTGATATCACGATGGTCAGTCCTTGTATCCAAAGCTCTTTCTATTAATTTGAGTGGTAAAACATTTCTAGCACAATCCCTCAGCTTTTTACAGAATAATGGTGCGGCGACGATGCCTTGTTATTGTTTTAACTGCTGATTGCCACGAAGATTAAAAAAGAAAAATGCCATTCTAATCATGTGTTTCAATTGGAAAATATTTACATTCCAGATGGGAAATGTAAATGACACACAGCTTATAGTTTGTCACTTAACCTGCATCTTACATGGGTTCTAAGAGGTAATGTTATACTCACCATTTTTATGCTTTACAGATTTTGATCTTCTGGGTGAATTTGGATTCTAAGGAAATAATACACAAACAGAGAAGACCTGTCAATTTAGATTCACACTGATCTAGATTAACATATCACAAACAACTAGTGAAGCATGCAACAGGAAAAGTGAAGCACACACCCCTTGATCCAATTGAATTTGTAAAAAAATGTTTTATAAATGTTCATCCTTGCCATGCTTGTAAGCAGAAAGTAGGGCTGTGACAATACCAGTATGGCAAAAAAAAATCCATACAAAGCAGAGCAAACTATTTGGTCCTTTAAAAAGCTGCTTTTTGTAAAATGTGCACTATAGCTTGTAAAATAAATAAATGTGACTGGAAAACAACTTAATGATGTTTGTTTACAGCAATAGAGCTGTTTTCCTAAAGAAGTTTCCTTGCCACAACACTAACGAGTAATGCGATACTGGTATCATCCCGGCCCTAGCAGAAAGGACAGAGGGATACCAGAAATCCTTAAGGTTATTTTGTATCTATTGGCCCCCTTGCAATTACATGTGGACAAAAACACAACATACAGAACATGAATCTCCACAGCAATGAAACTTACCAAAGGTATATGTTGTTTCAAAGAATGTAAAAATACCTTATCTGACTTTCTCTTCTTAGCTGTAGAGGGAAAATAGAGGGGTGTAAGACAAGCATAGATGTGCTTTTTCAGCTAAAGTCACCAAAAAACATTCAGACAGGGATTCACACTTGTTTTATTCTCACCTTTTTTTTCTGAGCCATACGACCAGTCATTGTCATTGACGTCATCATTGTCTTCCTGATCACTCTCTGATTTGTTGTTCATGTTGTTACTGCTTGCTATTCTGTAGACCAATATCAAGAAAATGATCAGAATTGCCCATTCACTTGAGGAATGTATTGGTTTGTTTTCTATGTTACATTGTAGTGTCCACTGTCCATGTCCAGTGCCCCTTGCTGACCTGCGGTTGGCGATGCGGCTGCTGTTGCGCCCCATGCCCAAGCATTTCTCCAGATGAGGGGCAAAGCGGGACGCAGCAATGCTCCGGTTGCAGTTGGGACACACACACTCCTTGTTTTTCCACTGATTGTACACTTGCCCGAAAATGTCCACTCCTGGTTGGTCAACGATTTCTACGGAGCAAGGTGAGAACATACATGAAAAATAAACTAACAAATTAAAGGCAGAGAAATGAACCAGATAACCAGACCCAGGGGAAAAGCACTCTGGTCCTTACCGAAGTCCTTCATGCTTTCTTGGTCCGTGTCATCCAGGAAGAAGTAGCCCTGTTTGACAGCACGATGCACCTCGAAACACAGGCCCAAACAGGCGTCCTCCACCAGGTCCGAGTAGATGTCCTGAGCCAAGGCCTGTGGAGGACAGCAAAGAATAAAGTCAAAGGTCACAAAGGAAAGGAAACTACATGAGCAACTTCCTGTTTTAAAGCAGGACAACTACCACCAAACATGATAGGATGGTGAAAGTGTAGTCCACTATTCACCTCTAGCTTGGTGTTGTCCAGGCCCGACAGAGACATATCCTCCATTTTCATTTGCAAAAGTTTCAGGGCGAATCACTGCCTTCTACATGGCACAGCTATGGGGAACAACAGATCTGAAAACAGGAAATACACACATTTAGTGATTTAAAATACCTTAGTCATTCAAACAATAAAAAAATAAGTGATGAGACAAGAGATTATCCATTTGTTGGACAAAATCCAACAAAAGTCCCAGAGTGAGACTGAATCAACACTTACAAAGGAGCACCGACACTCAGTTGAGACCTCTTCTTCGCCAATGGTTGGCAGAGGTGACTGCCTGATATTGTTTTGGTTAGCTGTTGAAACAAATAAACAAATACATTTCACTGAATTGGTACATTTGTAGCCACACAATACAAGACAGAACCAGAACAAAAACTTAAGTAAAGCCAGAAGAGTTGTATTGTCTAGAGACTAGAGTGAGCATTAAGACACGGCTACTACGTGCTAGCTTGCGCTAACGTTCCATATTAGCTAGGATAGAACGCTGTAACAACTGATAGACAGCAAACTAGCTATCTAGTTAGCAAAACAAATATTTTCCGAATATCTGATACCGATAGCAAAAACATAGCGAGCTAACAAATCAGCTCATTGCACATAATCTTACTAATACGTGTACGTACAATTATTTCAATGATTTCTTTACAGAGAATAGCATACTGGTCAGCTCGCACTCACCATCAACGACCAATCTATGATTGAGCCGTTACAGTTTAGCTGGACATTGACAATATATTATTTTGCTACATTGTATCTAGCTAGGATGATACATGTTGTTGTAGCTATTAGCTAGTCATTTAAATGTGATCCAGCAGAGCAGTCAAAGGGAAATAAGAAAATGTAAAAAGAGGCTGCCATTTTCCTTCCAAACAGACCTCACTAAACGATCACCGAGGTTCTCCGTGCCGTTTTACTTGGCCTAAAGTCGGGGGAAATGGCAGAGAAAGGAAATGAACTTCTAATCAAATCAAGTGACTGTACTTAAGTGCATACATTTAATGTTTAATTGGATATGCAATAATTAAATAGAAAACCTCGGCTGTCTGGATCCGCCCCCTCTCGCGAGTGGCCATTTATGTTATTGACGGAAAGGGAAGAGGTGAAATAATCACGGTTATCGTTTATCGATTAGTTCTCACGAAACAACCAAATCACAAATTAGGGTATATATATATATATCTCTAGTTGTAAGTGACAATTCTAATTGATCCATTTATTTAGGACACTAATTGTTTGGTCGGCATTTCAAATATATGAGTTGGTCCATTATCCATTTTCAGTAGGCAATTGTCTTCAACATCCATCATATAACACCTACAATCATTTTTAAAAAATGAATGCAATATTTATACTTTATTAAAGACCAAGTTTATTTGCCAAATGCTTAAATAGCAGGGACATAACACCCTCCGCTATAGAAAACATCAAAAATGTGTCAAATGATCAGCAGTACAAATCTGTAAAGCCGTTCTCATTTAGTCATTTATACAAAGAAACCAACATGGGGAGAGATAACTAAAACGGACAAACACAATCAAAAACATTTCCCCTGCAAGCAATGGACTCACGTCTCAGATGGAGCCACTGACAAGACTTGGCCAAATAAATCAAACTACAAATCAAAGGAATTCCACACAATACAAAAAAAAGCAATATTTACAAATACCATACAAACAGTATGTTGTATCCCCATTGGCAACACCATCCCACAAATCCCTTTCCCGAATCCAGTATCCCACCCTCCATAACATTTCCCACATTCCCTTCACCAAATCATATATAGCCCACCATGCTGGTGTTATTCAGTCAACAATTATGAGATTTAGAAATGGACTAACTCAGTCCCATTTAAAACTGGGGCCATTGTTAACCCATTGTACTGCCCTGGAAACAAGCTAAACTTATGACATAACCAGTCCAGTGGGTCGTCTAACACATCTGTCCTTGTGCTGGTAACCAACAGGACCACACATAACTCAGCTTTATTCATTTTGAGAAAAGGGCATTAACAAAAATCTTCATCAAGGTGTTTGTGTTGTAATGGGATGAGAAGTGCCTCCTACACCACACAGGCACATACATCCTTCACAGATTGCAGTCGGGTTCTGTACCCTTCTCCCCTAAGTGCAAACTCATTCACTGCCCCTCAAGGATTTAAAAGCATGTGACTGGTGTAAGAAACATTTTTAGGAACACAGTCTAGCCCATTCTCTCACCAAGCAAATGTGTTTTAATCCTTGGGGAGTGGAGAAGTACACACACGGAGAAGAGTAGATAATCGAAGCCACAGTCAAACACAGGATGCAGACAGCACACACACCAATGCAGTCGCTGTCACACAAACACATGAAGGGGCTGAACAGTTGACCACAGGTAGTATGGGACAGGCTTACATGAAGTGCAAAGATTTTTTGGGATACTTCGACTAAAAGAATATCGGGGTTGGGGTCAATTTTATTTTATTTAAAAGAACTAAATGGATCCATTTCAATCTATCCCTGATTTCAAATGGAACTGACCACAGCCCTCAACATTATTAAAACAAATTCATTAAATCAGCTTTAGATCAAATAGAAGTGTAAAACAGTGGTTCAAGGAAGAAATCAAAACCAATATTAAATTGTACAACATAGTCTGTTGTCTGCAGTCCGGGGCAAAAATAACTACTCTGTAAGAGTGGCAAGCAAAAACTCTTAATCAATAAAACGATATATTCCTTTAATACCACTAAGAAACATTCATCATTTATTCTGTTCAACAGGCCAGTGGATGAACAAATCTAAACGAGAACCAACTTGAGTCAAACAGAATTGTCTTGGACTTGCTCCACGAAGACCCTTGAAATTGTCCCCCCAAAAAACATGGACGCATTTCTATGTAGCATAAATAAATAGACTGTCAGTCACCTTTGAACTTGAACACCTGTCAAAGACAGGCAAAAGCCATTTTTCTAAATGCATCCAAATCTAACAAACTGTGGATGAATAAATCTCCTCTAAATTTCCAGCAACAACAATAGACATTCATAATGGCTTAATTTTTCCTGAAGATACCACCTCGTTAAGAACCTAATAATTAAAACATACACATTGAGAGCAGGAAGAAAGTTGAGAGGCGCTGAAGAACAAAAGACTAAAGGAAACATTCTCAAGAGTGCAATTATTTGGTCCCCTGCACCCCCCACCCCAAAATAATCCCACAGACAAATAGGTTCTTTGGCTCTCGGAGGCCTGTTCACAACTCCCCGCTCCCCCCTTCACAACCGTGGCCTCAAGCATCTGACAGACACTGACAAAACAGGATGGGGCCAAAATCAACAGCCACCCCCAAAAAAGCTAATAGAAACCTATTAGCCACAGAATATAGAAAGGAAGCCAAATGTCCCCACCTGAACCCAGCGCTGTGTGGGCTGGGCAGGGGAGCAGGTCAAGGCAGGGTTGGAGGAATAACAGATGAAGGGCATGATGTGGTGGTGTTAGGGTCTTCACCCTCCTTGTACAGAACACCAATGAAGAAACACAGAAGAGAGAAAGCGAGTGAGAAATGGACATGGTGTGGCAGGGTCTCCCTCTGGTGGTGGGTTGTGAGGAGAGCAGGGCCGGCACAGTGGCAGCGCTCCCCGAACTCTTGGCTCAGCGCTGCTCTGTCTCTCTTGGGTCACCATGGACCAGTTTCAGTCTGAATCAGAGTCCGATGTCTCCACTGAGCTCGAGTCACTGCTGCTACTCCCCTCCGACTTGTTCTCTTTATCCTCCGCCTCCTCATCGTCATCATCGTCGTCTTCCTCATTCTGCAAGAGTAGGTGTCGCAAAACAAGAACATTAGCCTCATGTCATGTCAGTCAAGGGCACCATTATAATTTCCAACAGCATTGATGAATTTCACAAAGCCTGAAAACTAACATCATCGTCATCATCATCATCTTCCTCCTCACTGTCCTCTGCACTGGAAGAATCGTTATCTGATGAGGCAGCCTCCTTCTCTTCCTCCTCGTCATCATCATCCTCTGTGTCCTGGGGGAAGATTGATTGTCAGAGATGAATGATGTTTGACTTAGAGCAGAGCAGAGTAGTAAAAGTAAAGTGGTAATGATAAACTGAACAGAGCTGGGACTTACCGACTTCTTGATTACCTTGGCCTTAACTTTGGCTGCAGTGCCTCCTGGTTTCACTGGGGTTTTTCTTTTCTGAGGAAGACAATAGGAGATTAAGATTAACACTCAGTTTGTTTACATGTTAATTTGCCAGCAACAACAGGGAGAGTTTGTGGTAACACTCACTCTAAGGCATAATAGAATAGCATGGACGACTTACTTGTGAGTTGTACTCCTTGTACACATTTCTTTCTTGTGAGGACAAACTCTGAAAGCAGGGACATTTTAATTTGTCAGGTCATTACAGGCACACAATTTCTAGTTTGTTCAATGGACTTGTGTCTGCAACAAATCAAAGATGGCATACCGCCAGCCACCGCTCCAGCTCTACTTTGTACAGCTTCTGTTTCTCCTCAGCGATCTTTTTGTAGCGGTCCTTCTCCTTCTGGGGCTGCCTCTGCCAGCGGCCCCCAATCTCCCCCATGCGCTCCTTCATAGGGAGGTGGTTCAGCTCTCCGTTGGACAGCATCTCCTGAGAGAACTTCTGGTAGCCATTCCTGAAAGGTACGTTTACAAATCCTAGATCAATATAGTTATCAAAAACAGACAGAAGCACTCCATCAGAAATACACTCACGAAGGGGGTTTCTTGGGTTCACCGTCAAATTTCATCTTCTTCCCTGAGGCAATGATGGTGGCAGGAGAGCGCATCTCACTCAGCTCCCTCTGTCAGCAAAAAGAGTGCCAGTAAGTCTCAATGGACACTTAAATGTCTGGGGCCTCTGTCTTTCAGATACATTGGATTCCACTTACCTCATATCGTTTCTGGTCCTCAGCTGCCTTCTTAATCCACATGATCTTCTCCTTCTTCTCCATGGTGTTCCAAGTGGCTTCCATGGCTTTCTGGGCTTTTGGCCGGTCGTTCTGTAAAGCACAGGAGGAATGAGGTAGATAGTCAGGACAAGGGGAGAAGCAGTTAACATGCTTTAAAAGGCAGTCCTGATCCAAGGCCATAGTTGTGTCACCCACCTTGAACCTGGCCAGGTAGTCCCCTATGACACTCTGCTGCCAGATGTCCTGTGCAGTCTTGGGGGTGTCTGGCAGCCGGCTGCGCTCCTCTTGTCCCTTCTTCACAGACTCTGCCTTCAGGACAGTCTCAAGGCGCTTGTACTTCTCCTACAAGGGGAAGACAACGTCAGTTATTTAGCTAACAATCACAGGTAGAGGCTGAAACCAGAAATCCCCTTTCAGCGACACAAGTTGATGCATCATACTGCATTTTATTCTATACCATAGATATTTATATACTGCATCTTACTGCTCAGAACCCTCCCTCAGCTGCACTATGGTAGTGTGTATTAAACTGGGGTGTGTACCTTCTTCTTATCTGAGAGCTCGTTCCACATGCGTGCCAGCAGCCTGGTGAGCTCACTGTCAGACAGGTCTGGTCGCTCTTGCTGCAGCTTGGGACGTTTCTCTTCAGAGAAGATGAACATGGCCGAGATGGGCCTTTTGGGCTTCTCTGGGCTAGGCTGAAATTTAAGCGATGGGAGCTTTTTTCAATTCAATACAACTTTATTGCAACAAGAAAAGTGAAGCACACACCCTTTGATCCAATTGAATTTGTAAAAAAAATAAAAAAATGTTCATCCTTGCCATGCTTGTAAGCAGAAAATAGGGCTGTGACAATACCAGTGAAATAATGCATACTACAGTCAATATCTAATATAAATGAGTAATCTCCATTTCATACTTCCTTATGATTGTTATTGTGAAATATGTGGAGCTGATGAGGTGAGTGATACTGACGCATTGTGGGACTTACCTTTGCTCTGCTCTTCTTTTTGCTGCCCCCGCTGCCCTTCTTAAAGCCAATCATCTTCTGCTCCCCCAGCACACGCTGCTGCTCCTCCTCTGATATACTCTGCAGACAGACACTGAGTAAATAACATACATACTGCCTCTGCTCTCATTCACTAGATACAGTTGAAGTTGGATGTTTACATACACCTTAGCCAAATACATTCAAACTCAGTTTTTCACAATTCCTGACATTTAATCCCAGTAAAAATTCCCTGTTTTAGGTCAGTTAGGATCAACACTTTATTTTTAAATGTCAGAATAATAGTAGAGAGAATGATTTATTTCAGCTTTAATTTCTTTCATCACATTCCCAGTGGGTCAGAAGTTTACATACACTCAATTAGTATTTGGTAGCATTGCCTTTAAATTGTTTAACTTGGGTCAAACATTTCGGGTAGTCTTCCATAAGCTTCCCACAATAAGTTGGGCGAATTTTGGCCCATGCCTCCTGACAGAGCTGGTGTAACGGAGTCAGGTTTGTAGGCCTCCTTGCTCGCACACAACATTTCAGTTCTACACACAAACTGTCTATAGGATTGAGGTCAGGGCTTTGTGATGGCCACTCCAATACCTCGACTTTGTTGTCCTTAAGCCATTTTGCCACAACTTTGGAAGTATGCTTGGGGTCATTGTCCATTTGAAAGACCCATTTGCGACCAAGCTTTCACTTCCTGACTGATGTCTTCGAGATGTTGCTTCAATATATCCACATAATTTTCCATCCTCATGATTCCATCTATTTTGTGAAGTGCACCAGTCCCTCCTGCAGCAAAGCACCCCCACAACACCATGCTGCCACCCCCGTGCTTCACGGTTGGGATGGTGTTCTTTGGCTTGCTAGCCTCCCCTGTTTCTTACAAACATAACGATGGTCATTGTGGCCAAACAGTTCTATTTTTGTTTCATCAGACCAGAGGACATTTCTCCAAAATGTACGATCGTTGTCCCCATGTGCAGTTGCAAACCGTAGTCTGGCTTTGTTATGGCAGACTTGGAGCAGTGGCTTCTTCCTTGCTGTGCAGGCTTTCAGGTTATGTCGATATAGGACTCGTTTTACTCTGGATATAGATACATTTATACCCTTTCCTCCAGCATCTTCACAAGGTCCTTTGCTGTTGTTCTGGAATTGATTAGCACTTTCGCACCAAAGTACGTTCATCTCTAGGAGACAGAATGCGTCTCCTTCCTGAGCGGTTTGATGCGTGGTCCCATGGTGTTTATACTTGCATACTATTGTTTGTACAGATGAATGTGGTACCTTCAGGTATTTGGAAATTGCTCCCAAGGATGAACCAGACTTGTGGTGGTCTACACATTTCTTCTGAGGTCTTGGCTGATTTCTTTTGATATTCCCATGGTGTCAAGCAAAGAGGCACTGAGTTTGAAGGTAGGCCTTGACATACAGCCACACCTCCAATTGCCTCAAATGATGTCAATAAGCCTATCAGAAGCTTCTAAAGCCATGACATCATTTTCTGGAATTTTCCATGCTGTTCAAAAGGCACAGTCAACTTAGTATATGAACATTTCTGAACCACTGGAATTGTGATAGTGAATTTATAAGTGAAATAATTTGTCGGTAAACAATTATTGGAAAAATGACTTCTGTCATGCACAAAGTAGATCTCCTAACAGACTTGCCAAAACTATAGTTTGTTAAAAAGAAATTTGTGGAGTGGTTGAAAAACAAGTTTTAATGACTCCTAAAACCCTGACAACACCGCAAGCGTCGTGTGCGTGAGCGTTGCAAAATAAATGTAGAAATCTATGTTATTCAATTTTTGCACCCACACTGCTCACGAGCATCTGCGTTGCCAAGGGCTAAAATAGAAGTCCTTTCTATTTCTGACGCAGATCGCACTGCAAGGTCTCCCATCTCCTAATTTAATTTTTTATTACTATTTTACCAGGTCAGTTGACTGAGAACACATTCTCATTTACAGCAACGACCTGGGGAATAGTTACAGGGAGAGGAGAGGGATAAATGAGCCAATTGTAAGCTGGGGATGATTAGGTGACCATGATGGTATGAGGGACAGCTTGGGAATTTAGCCAGGACACCGGGGTTAACACACCTACTCTTACGATAAGTGCCATGGGATCTTTAATGACCTCAGAGTCAGGACACCCGTTTAACATCCCATCCGAAAGACGGCACCCTACACAGAGCAGTGTCCCCAATCACTGCCCAGGGGCATTATAATATTTTATAGACCAGAGGAAAGAGTGCCTCCTACTGGCCCTCCAACACCACTTCCAGCAGCATCTGGTCTCCCATCCAGGGACCAACCAGGACCAAACCTGCTTAGCTTCAGAAGCAAGCCAGCAGTGGGATGCAGGGTGGTATGCTGCTGGCTTATAGAAGCAGGTACCCACGTGCCTTCTCCTCATTGGTTATACCCACGTAGGTGATTGAAAGACGAACTGTGTTGCCGGTCGTCGTTGTAATACTACGAAAGTTTATATGCCAATCACCATATAAGTTCAAAGATGAAAAAGCCTGGAAGGAGGAGAGATGACTAGAAACGATTCAGTTGACCGTTTTGTGTGGACTAATTGTCAGAGTAGAGGACCTTGTGCATTTCTGGTAAAATAACAACTCAATGTTTATATCCCAGGACAAATTAGCTAGCAACAGCAAGCTAGCTAAATGGGACAAATTAGCTAGCAAGTGCAAGCTAGCTAAATTGCCATACATGTTTAATGCTTTTCGACTTGTCCTAAAATGAATGTAATTGGTTCAGAGTTTGTTTTGATATTTTAACCTGCGCTTCGTGATCACGTTTGGTGTGGGGGGGACAAAATAAATGTATGCACGATGGCACACACGCACAGCCGGTTTGGGTTCTGTGTCAGTGTATGTAAACTTCCAACTTCAACTGTATATAGACACACACATACATGTAGAAAAACAAACTTACACAAAGAAACCGGTTCATCTCGACTTCGTATTCTTTCTTTCTCTGAAAAAGAGAATTGTGAAAATTTGAGCACTGACTTCCGACAGTATGTCCAAAACGTCAACATTGGAGTGAACAGTTCACCTGCTAGTGAAGTACAGACCTGTTCGCAGCGTTTCTGGTAGCCGTCCTTCTCGTTCTGTTTCAGCAGCTTCCACTGCTGGCTGCACATGACCATGCGCTCTGTACTGGGCACGTCCTTCATACTGGACATCAACTCAGCACAGAACATGGAGTAACCATTCCTATAAAACACACAGAACACACAACACAGTCACAACCCTCGTCACCATGTCCAGTTAACAGTGTGATCACCCAGTGGTAAGATTAAAAGTGTGCTGGTGTGGATTAGTACTCACGGGGGTGGTTTGTCTGGCCTGCCATCAGATTTGTCCTTCAGATGTCGCTCAGCCTTGGTAAGGGTGGACTTGACGATGTCCTCGTTGCTCATGTTGAGCTCTGGGTGAGTCTCAATGAAGCCTTTCATCACCTCCTGTGGAAAACAAACAGGGTCACGGGTTAAAAATCAATTAACCCTCTTGGAAATAGCCAAGTCAGGCAGTAATTTGGCCATCTTCAGAGTCTTGTGCCTCATATTTGAGGATGCTCTCACCTCATATGCTTTGTGCATCTCCAGGGACTTGGCAATCCACTTGAGTCTCTTTTTGTCTGACAGCTGTGTCCACTGCTTCCCAAGACTGTCTTTAATGTCTTTGGTGGTCGCCTAGTAACAGATATTATAGATTCTAGAACATATATGTTGCTTCAGATGGACATAGTTCAACTTTAGCACGTTAGCATTGAGTGTCAACATTGTTTTTGTAGGTGCTAACAAACGGTCCTGAAAAGCGTAACTCACGTCTGCGTGTGTTTTGAGGAAGGCCTTCTTCTCGTGACTGTACCATAGCTGCTGAGGCGTCCTGGGTTTCTCTGGCACATTAGAACCTTTCTTTGCCATGCTCTCCACCAGGTCGGGATGGTCCTCCCTATAGTCACACAGAAACCCAATGACTACTGTGAGAGAGAGAGAGACAGCTACATGTGAGCTCTCACATGTTTCAACATGTTTTTTTTACAAAAGAATAGACTTGGAGTTAGATAAACTTTGATTTTTCGAGCAGGGACATATGCAGGATACTACCATCCACAGCATGGTCTTCGAACCTAAAACCTAATTTTGAACAAAATTAACCGGAGAGATTACTGCTACCAAGGTTTCCTTTTTCCAAGCTATACGGAGGGTGCTCTAGCAAACAAACAGTAGAGACCTGAGGATACCGTCCACCAACCTAAGTGAGTAGTGTTTGGTCTGATGCTATTTTGAAAGCCAAGAAGGGAAAAAAAGAAAACAATGATATTTTACTTTATGGGGACTGAATGCTGAGTTAAGGCTGCCAGGCTTGCAATGACAGACCAAATACAACTTTAATTAGCACTGAGGTGTAAAGTAAAGGGTGTCGAGGCCTTTGGGCCCAACAAGTGCCCCCCCCCCCTGCTGCAATGCGGGTTAAATTCCACCTGGCGATCTATTCACTGTCTGCCCTGGCCTGTCTCCCCCTGTCTGGTACAGGTACCCCCACCACACTCCCCTCTCTCCTGAGATTTCGCTCGCCTCCAGCACACACGCACTGTTGAGGAGAGTGACTCTGAACTTACAATGGCTTATTTTTTTTCTTGTGCATTTTTCTATTTGCCTCGTGACTCCTGCATGCTTTGTTGACTAAAAACTTTCTTTACCAAACCGTGGGACAGACTGTTTGTTCTCGGGACTGACTATTGGTTACACTGACTTTTGACCTTCCATCCTATTCCATCCACCTCTCACCGGCTTTGTATTCATGTTACCTGATGAAATTGCTGTACAATAGGATCTTGTTGCCATCTGATGCACATTCAGATGTCATAAATCCACACTGCAGAGCTCTCCCTGTCCTCTGCCGTGCCTTGACTGTATTACTGTTGATGATATCTGGAAATCTGCATGTACACCCTGACCCATCTACTGTTGCTAGCCCCAATTCTGACTTGTGCTCTGCTTCACTGATTCTGCTCTCGTAAAAGCCTGTGTTTTCAGCACATTAACACTAGAAGCTTATTACCTAAAATGTATCAATTGAAAGTGTGGGTTCACAGCTCCAGATGTGTTGGTCATTACTGAGACGTGGTTAAGGAAGAGTGTTTTGAATACTGATGTTAACCTTTCTGGTTATAACCTTTTTTGGCAAGACAGATCTTCCAAAGGTGGGAGAGTGGCAATCTTTACCAAGGATCACCTTCAGTGCTTGGTTGTCTCCACCAAGTCTGTCTCCGAACAATTTGATTTGCTGGTTTTAAGCATTAAAACTTTCAAATAGCTTTTTGTTGACTGTTGCTGGGTGCTATCGTCCTCCCATCAGCACCGGCCTGTACCCTAACTGCCCCAAGACATGCTTAAACCACCTGACCATGTCCTAAAGCAATGGGACTCCCTAAATCTTTCTCAGATTATTACCAATCCCACAAGGTATGACTCCAAACACCTAGAAAAGGTTACTCTCCTCAATGTTATCCTCATACCTATCAGGCTTATTTGTAAGGCTGGTGTTTTCTGTAATGACCTTAATGAACAATGTTTTACAGCCTGTGTTCGTAATGGCTGGTCAGTGAAACGACCGGTCCTGATGTGTCATAGACGCTTGCTAAAAAACTTTAAATGAGCAAGTCTTCCTTCATGAACTGGCCTCTAAAATGGTATATAATCAGCTTGATCCCCCTGTCGAAGATGCTTGGACCTTCTTTTTTAAATATTTTCAGTGGTATTGTTAACAAACATACACACAAAGAAAATGAGAATTAAAAACAGGTTTAGCCCCTGGTCCAACCGTGATCTTGCAGTTAATCCACCTCAAGAATTGCATTAGGCGAAAGGCTCGGCACACGCATACTCAGGCTGACAGGCTCTCGTTCAGACAAATGAGAAATAAGTGCACTCAGGCTATCCGGAAGGCCAAAGTTAAAGTAACTAAGGAGCAGTTCTCTCTCTATGGGTCTAACCCCAAGAAGCTCTGGACATGGAGAATAAACCCTCCTCCTCACAGCTGCCCATGTCCCTTAATGTTGATGATGTGGTTGTTACTGACATGTCTTCTTCAATATTCCCAGGTAAGAAGTTTTAGGTTGTAGTTATTATAGGAATTACAGGACTATATCCCTCTATTCCATTTGTATTTCATATACCTTTGACTACTATTTTTTTCAGTGAAATACAGAACTGTTCCGTATTTTATATAACGGATGGCATCCCTAGGTCTAAATATTGCTGTTACATTGCACAACCTTCAATGTTATGTCATAATTATGTACAATTCTGGCAAATTAATTACGGTCTTTGTTAGGAAGAAATGGTCTTCACACAGTTCGCAACAAGCCAAGTGACCCAAACTGTTGCATATACCCTGACTCTGCTTGCACAGAACGCAAGAGAAGTGACACAATTTCCCTAGTTAAAATAAATCCATGTTAGCAGGCAATATTAACTAAATATGCAAGTTTAAAAACAGTGCTTCTTTCGTGAATGAGCTTGTTAACTTCATTGGTATGGGGGGCACCATTTTCACTTTTGTATGAAAAGCATGCCCAGAGTAAACTGCCTGCTACTCAGTCCCAGATGCTAATATATGCATATTATTAGTAGTATTGGATAGAAAACACTCGGAAGTTTCTACAACTGTTTGAATGATGTCTGTGAGTATAACAGAACTCGTATGGCAGGCGAAAACCTGAGAAAAAAATCCAACCAGGAAGCGGGAAATCTGAGGTTTGTAGTTTTTCAACTCAGCCCCTATTGAAGATAGTGGGATGTTGGTCATCTTGCACTTCCTAAGACTTCCACTGGATGTCAACAGTCTTCAGAACGTTGTTTCAGGCTTCTACTGTGAAGGGGGGCTGAATGAGAGGGAAATGAGTCAAGAGTCTGCCAGCAGCCACGAGCCCGTGAAGCGCGGTCATGTGAAAGTTACCTCACGTTCCATTGCTTTTCTACAGACAAAGGAATTCTCCAGTTGGGACTTTATGTTAAAAACATCCTAAAGATTGATTATATACTTCGTTTGATATGTTTCTACGACCAGTAACATAACAGTTTTGGACTTTTCGTCCGACCTTTCTGCTGGACTTGCACGCGCGTTTGGATTTGTTTACCAAACGCCCTAACAAAAGGAGGTATATGGACATATATGATTGAGTTTATTGAACAAATCAAACATTTATTGTGTAACTGGTATTCCTGGGAGTGCATTCTGATGAAGATCAAAGGTAAATGAATATTTATAATGCTATTTCTGACTAATGTTGACTACACAACATGGCGGCTAATTCTTTGGCTGGTTTGGGCTCTGAGCACCGTACCCAGATTATTGCATGGTATGCTTTTTCTGTTAATTTTTAAAAAATCTGACACAGTGGTTACATTAAGGAGAAGTTTATCTAAAGTTCCATGTATAATAGTTGTATCTATTATCAATGTTTATGATGAGTATTTCTGTGAATTGATGTGGCTCTCTGCAAACTCACCGCATGTTTTGGAGCTACTGAACATAACACGCCAATGTAAAATTAGATTTTTGGATACAAATATGCACTTTATCAAACAAAACATACATGTATTGTGTAACATGAGTGTCATCTGATGAAGACCATCAAAGGTTGGTGATTAATGTTATCTGTATTTCTGCTTTTTGTGACTCCTCTCTTTGGCTGGAAAAATGGCTGTGTTTTTCTGTGACTTGGTGGTGACCTAACAATTGTTTGTGGAGTTTTCGCTGTAAAGCCTTTTTGAAATCAGACACTGTGGCTGGATTAACAAGAATTTTATCTTTAAAATGGTGCCTAATATTTGTATATTGTATATTTGAAAATGTTGATTTATGAGATTTCTGTTTGAATTTGGCGCCCTGCAATTTCACTGGCTGTTGGCGAGTGTTAGCGGAACTAGCGGAACCCCGTTCCCAGACCGGTTAAATCACCCGTTTGGCGAAGTAGGCTGTGATTCAATGATAACCCTGATTCAGATGACCATCTAGATTACAAAGACATAATTTATAGATCAGCAGGTAAGGGTGCTCTTGAGCGGATATATGTTTTTTATCATTCGGCCATCAGATTTGCCACCAATGCTACTTACTAGGCAAGTAAGTTGTGAACAAATTCTTTTTTACAATTACTGCCTGTTGTTCTGCCTTGTTCAGGGGCAGAACAACAGATTTTTACCTTGTCAGCTCTGGGATTCGATCGAGCAACCTTTCGGTTACTGGCCCGGCGCACTAGGCTATCTTCCCCGAACACCACGTTCCATCTATTTGTATAGCAGACCCTCATGCTAAATTGAGTCGAAGGCTTTTTTGAAATCAACAAAGCATGTGAAGACTTTGCCTTTGTTTTGGTTTGTTAGTCAATTAGGATTTTCCCAAGGTTTCTGTTGACGCATATCCCACGGCAGTAATTGGGGTGAAATTTGTCTCTACTTTTGTGGATTGGGGTGATCAGTAGAACACATCACTGCACTCTATACTCCTCTGTATACACATTGCAAGACCCACTGGTTGATGCTTATTTATTAAACCCTCTTAAGCCTCACTCCCCCCTATATGAGATACCTACTGAAGCCCTCATCCTCCACATACAACACCCATTCTGCCAGTCACATTCTGTTAAAGGTCCCCAAAGCACACACATCCTTGGGTTGCTTCTCTTCTCAGTTCGCTGCAACTAGCGACAAACACTTAAACTGGACAGTTTATTCTCAATCTCTTCATTCAAAGACTCAATCATGGACACGCTTACTGCCAGTTGTGGCTGCTTTGTGTGATGTATTATTGTCTCTACCTTCATGCCCTTCGTGCTGTTGTCTATGCCCAATAATGTTTGTACCATGTTGTTATTATGTTGTGTTGCTAACATGCTGTGTTGTCATGTGTTTCTGCCTTGCTATGTTGTGGTCTTAGGTCTCTCTTTATGTCGTGTTGTTTTGTCTCTTTTCGTAATGTGTGTTTTGTCCTATATTTATATTTTATTTTTAATCCCAGCAGGAGGCTTTTGCCTTTTGGTAGGCCGTCGTTGTAAATAAGAATTTGTTCTTGACTGACTTGACTAGTTAAATAAAGGTTAAATAAAAATACTCATCAAGCAAATGAAAACACATTCAACACAATGGAGAAATCCCCCCTTCAAATATAGATTTACTCCAGTTGCAGATAACCTAAATTTGAACCTTACCTGAACTTTGACATGCTGTGCCCAAACGTTTCTTTGTCTTTCTGGAAGTCTTCTAGATATTTTTTCTGTTGTCAAAAAAACAAGTCAGTCGACCATGAGCAACGTCAGCAAATTACTCAGTTCAAATAAATTGTATCTACCAGGGAGAACATATTTACCCCCCATCCCAAACGTCACTATATCCCTCCCTTGAATTGCATCTCTTCCTTTCCTTCCCACTCTATCCCTGCTTCTGACCTTCTTTTTGTCAGGCAGCCCTCTGTACTTCATGGAGAGGATCTTAGTGAGGTCTAGGTTGCTCATCTCAGGGTGCAGCTTGGCATACTTGGCCCTCTTCTCAATGAAGAAGCGGAAATATGGTGTCAGGGGCTTTTTAGGGAAATCTGGATGCTTCTGTTCAGTGAAAAATAAAACAAAAGAACATTCGAAAGAACAATACCAAATATGAGTAAAATTACACACAAAAAGACAGTCAAATCAGTCATCAGATGACTGAATTTGCTAAGAAAATAATGTGTCACCTGTGAAAGTATCAACTGATCGTGTCTATCATAAAAAGAGGATATGCAGCTCACCTTCAGCTTCTTGCCCTTATAAGGGTTCTTGATGAAGTCTTGGGCATCGAAAATCAGCTCTGTTAATGTGCGAAATTTACGGATCTGAACCAAAGACACAGAACAACAACATAAAACACATTGCAAAGGCAAGATGCAGTATGTATAAATTGAACTGAGAAGAGTTGGAAATCCACTTTTATTCTCAAATATAAATACCCCAGTCCACAGTATAACATGAAAGAGACACGGCGTACCACTTTGGAGACCTCGTTCCACTTCTGTTTGCACATCTCTCCTGTGAATGAGTTGAAGGCCACCTTCTCCCAGTCCAGATGGGACTCCGACGTCTTGTACTTGGCCAGGTCCTTCTGGGGAAGATTGACTTTCATGGCCTCTAGCAGATTCAGAAGGTCGTCCTGCGTCCACACTATAGCCACACAAGGACACACACATCAGCTTGCCTGTCCTGCAACCATTATCCTGGCTGAAGTGAAAACAAATCATGAATATCTCAATTTTGCACAATAAACTGAAGGGGATGGAAGGAAGAAGCTCCATGTTGTGACTATATCTCACCTTGATGGACTACTATGATCTCACGTTGATTGACTATGATCTCACCTTGGTCTTTAGTGGACGCGTCCATTTCTCCATTCATCTGTACTTTTTTTAACCTGCACATAAACAAAACAGATCCTAATAAAACACTATCCCTTTATTTTAATGGCTGTGAATAATATACAATTTACTCTCACTACTGTGGCAGCAAAAACAAATATCTACACAGTATACATAATAGCCAAGTTACCAAAGCATACACCTAATGCATGCAAATGTGAGAAAGTAACAGAAAACTACTTTGGCCAATGTTATACCTTGTGATATTAGGAAATATGTGGGAAAAAATAACGCTTGGAGATTAAACACATTTGAAATGGCATAGGCTAGAGGTTAAAAATGTATATCATTCTACTAGTATATCGACTTGCATATTAAAATAAATGTGTAAAATGTGATACTGAAAACAAGATTTATTGGACAGAGATTATTCGACTGCTTTTAATCATTCCAAACAAGCTATTAGGTAAGAAATTCCAGCCTCTTAAAATCCTATAAATTAAAATCAACCTCGACATGATGGTTATTAATGTTTATTACACCGCCCCTAAACGTTTACGCTACACGGTGAGACAGGCTATAGCTTGTGACGGTTTCACATCTCAAATAACTCCGCAGAAGGCTACGACTGGTAATGTTCTTTATGTCGATTTGGAAAATAGGCTAGCTTATTCTACATTAAAGTAGCAACTCATTTTGCTTTCTGCCGACCATGTCTTCTCTCGGTCGGTAATGGAGGATTTTCCCGGAGTGGTGGTGGGGAGGTTCCACAGAAGGAGGAAGCGAACGTTTAGAGGCAGCTGTAGGCAACCAGCTGACTATGGACGGGAGATCTGCTTTCGGTCTCCAACGAAGGGGAATGGTGGCCAGGGAACATTACTACCAAATGAACCACTCGACAAAGCCACACTACCAACATTGAGCTGGAATTTAAACCTGCCTCCGCCTTAAATCTCTATCGGCCGACTCTTTTGAGGGGCCAAAGAGGGATACATACATATTACGCTTTATAATAAATTCAATTGTTGGGCATAGTCCTCAGAGACCCGTTTCCATGCTTTAATCGTTTTAGTATCGAAGCGGGCAACCATAATCAAACCGAAAAAGCAGGACATTCTTGCGCGAGGCGTAACCGATTTCGGATATGTGATGTCGACTCTGCAGTCAGCACCCCGCCTGTTGTTTACCCGTTCTTGGTGATATAGTACGCACGAGCCTGTGTTGGACTGCCAGTGCATTTAAGGGGGATACAATTATCGCTGGTCTAATGATGCGCTTAAAAGTTGGACATAGTTAGCTAGTGTCCCAATTAATCAGTGCAGTTTGTGAAATTTAAAAGTAATATCCTGGTATGTGAAGATGGTTTGGGGGGTCCACAAACTCCAACCGAGCCAACGACCGCGCTAGCTAGCTGCAACCGCACTACGCTGGTTCAATGCAATGGTTAGCTAGCTTGCTAGCTATATTATGTTAGAAACCATCAGATTTACATTAATTTACAGCAATATGTTAGCCAACACGGTGGCCACCCGTGAAAAGAATCAAATGACAATAAACTATACATTTGAAGGTTTAAAAATGTGTAGTAGTTAGCTACTGTAAATTTAAAATATGAAAACCACCAGCAGACCAGTCAACTTTTATGCTAGCTTGCTAAAGCTTGGCTAACTTCAGGGGATTCACCATGGAAAATGATTTACGTTTTTATTTTGTATATACATTTACATCAATATTGCAGGTACCATTAACTAGATACATGTATTTGTAATTGGTCGTCCAAAATATTACGTATCGGCCTAACGTTACTAGTTTTGCATAAACCCATAGGGGGAAAAATCCAGTTCCAAACGACTGCGACCCGAACACTGACCTCGTCTCCATGAAAGAGAATCATGTTTAGAAAATCATTCATCTCAGACAGACAAATTCACTGTTGTGTTTCTTGAAAAACAACGATTTAAATGAACAAACTCACCGTGAAACGGTTCTATCCACCCTGAATTTTCTTTCGGCTGTTGTTGAACACGGGGTAAACCAGGTTTTGTAGCCGTGTGGCGAGGATGGGTCATGAAGACTGAGGCACACGAATGAAGAAAGGGGAAATAAATGGTAACAATCTTCGCCAATCTTCAGAATTGAAATGAGGATACATAACTACAATCTATCATCATTCACAAGGTTTCAATCCGCGGTTACATTGTATCAAATTGACACCACACATAATGAAATATTTGTACATCCGAGATTGCAAATGGTTCACTGGCGCGAGGTTGATCCCAGAGCCGCCATGCTACAGGCAAAGCGCGAGTCAGTTAGGATACCGACCGTGACAAGCTCATATGGCGCACTACATGCTTAGCAAGAAATGGGGTTTAAAGTAAGCCTAGGTGTGCAACTAACCTGCCCCGCACCAGGATCATAGGCAACTATAACAGTACCAAAGACTGGTTTTCGCAGGTTGGCAATGATGGTTGTCAAGCGAGATAGAGGGCGAGCCCACACGGTGAGATATTAAACTGAGATCCATGATGGCTAACCAGAGAGGCGGCTGGTTCTGTCAACAACCGCATGGAGGTCTCGGCGCGGAAATAGTCCATTCTTAGCAGAAAATAAGATACATTGGTGAATTAAATTCCAAATTGACGGTGGTCCATAATCACTGCAAATGTTATCAATTTATACCATATTATTTAGACCCTATAATTCGCATTTCTTACCCGTGGTAAAGGAGAGGAGATTCGGGTATGGCGACCTCGGAATGGTCTACCCTACAGCAGTCAGTGTTTTGCTAACACAAGGCATTCAAGATGAGGTGTTCTTTTAAAATTACTAAAGGGAGAAAATAAACCATATTGAGCGTAAATTGTTTGTGGAAATAATTTTGTTTATATAGCTTTTGAGCAGTCGAATTGACGGAGGTGGCTGTGAGCCTTACCTGTCTCAGCGTGAGTCGAGCTCGTTGTGGAACAAGGGTTGGGTTGAATGTTAGCCAGCACTGCGCCGCCGGTCCAGGGCACAGGCGCTCCAGTCCCCGCAGAGATGGGAACTTCCCCCCGCCTCCATCTCACTTGCTTTCACCCTCCACTCAACGCGTAGCTCTCTCGATCCGACCATTTCTCTTAGCAAAGACATCCGCATTTTCGATCTCTCCCCGGTTGCCGAACGCATCACCCACAGCCATACTATTTTTCCACATTTAGCTCTCGAACCGCCGTTGCCAACCAAGGACAATGAGCGAGTGCAAATCTTTTAGACCACCAATACTTTAGTAAAAGTTATTTGTCCCAGACAGCTGCCTATATCTAAGTGGAACTTTAGTCAGCTGTTGTTGCAAAGTCATTTCACAAATTATAGCATAATAACTAACATTTTAATAACAATCTGCAGGCCTATTGAACATTTTGAGAGAAAAAAAGTGTCATAAACATATATTCATGCCAGCGCTAACTCTGTTGACAGATTGCGAAAACGATACTGGAATTGTATTCCATGGATAGGCATATACTTTTAGTGGTGCTCCTATTTGCAAAGTCGAGTAGCCTATTTGACGGTTTCATTTTCTCACTCATGTAATTTCTTCCAACTCCACCTTGTCAGTTTGGGGGCGTAATCCAGCCATCCAATCCAGAAAGCCAGATCCAATGAAAACAAATGACTTTCCAATGAGCGCACAGCGTCGTTAAACCGCGTTGGAGTGGTGCTCCTGTGGATCAGCACTGTCAGCCCTCCTACCATTGATGAATGAAGTGATGAATGTCTCAAAAAATTAAAGGGTTTAAAATGTCTTTAATTGGTTGGGTGAAAATCAAAACAGCAGTTGTACAGTGATTCAAACACACATCAACATACAATAAACCAAATATACAGCTGTCCTTTTACACCTGTCCCTGATCAATTTAAAAAATGGTGCAATAGGCCTATAGTCAGATCTTATTGCTGTGATTCATTTGTCATATTTACACATTTCTCTCCCACATAATCATTATATTGTTACAATTCATTCAGTGATTAATACATTTTCCTATATGTATCCCTCTCACCTTTGCAATCCCGAAAGCATTACATCCTGAAGTAAATATGTATTTAGGTATAAGAACTGAATGAGTGACACCACTGGACACCCAAAAATAGAACTAAGATGATCTGAACTCCATACTCACACGTTAGCTTGCAACTAAACAAAACAGCAAGAACACAAGGTAATCTACATAAGACTTTCATTCAATAAGCTCACAATGAAGCATAAAACCAAACTGTAACAAAGGAGAGTAATGTAACTAGGGTATAAAATAGGCTACAGAACCAAGGCTAAAATAACAGTCCCATAGAAAAGCATTTTCGTGTGACTTATAATATTGCATTTATCTATTTATCTGCCTAATACTGATGGGATAATATTTTTGGCATTATTTGGGTATTTGGAGATAAATGTTAATTGTCATATTAATAGTGTAGAATATTAGGCTAGCTGTCATTAAAAAGGTTTGAATGCTTACCCGAGACCTTCATTTTAGCTTGGCACACAAACATACCCAATTGCAATGAGGTTTCAGGACAGTTGGCTAAAAATACATTTTCCTAAAGAATATTTCTGATGGCACATACTAATAAATGTGTTAGACACCAGTCCCTATTAAAGCATTGTTTGAGTTCACTGGATCCTCGCAGCGAGTTGAGAAGTGAAAGGTCGTGTCCAGGTGTTCATGGCAACTGGGACTCGTACATATCCTCTCCTGGCTCCTCTTCGAACTTCACCTTGCCGTCAGAGGCATCCAGCTACAAAAGGTCACACAGTCTCATTAGAGAAACACACACAGTTTGGTTGAGTCACACTGATTTAGGAGAGGCAGAATTTATTCTAAACCTCCTGAAATGATTTGAAAGCTAGCATTTCCAATATTAATGAAACTGAACCCAATATGTTGAAAAATAATAGCTATACTGACATTCTATTGATCAACAGCTGAATGGGCTGAATGTTCTCTGCAGATTCCATCAGTTCCATATTGTTCTCATGTGTATGTGATTTAGCTAAATCTTCTGACCACTCATCGGCATGACAACATAAGGTCAACTGACCTGGGACCAGGCTCCTACCCAAAACATATACATGTGTTGTGATTGTAGTTAACCACATTAAGACATTTGTGTGCCACTTACACATTTCATTTCCTTGTCAGTGAAGAGTGTTCCAGTGATGGCCATGCGCAGGGGGATGGTGAGGATGAGGACAAAGGGTAGAGCCAGGGAGAAGGCACTCATCTTCACCATCCAGAGAGCTCCCAAACACACCATCTGGATCAGAGTGAACAAGTGCATCTTCATAGTAGTTACCTGCATTAAGGAGATGAGAGAAGGAGGGTTAAGACAGGGGCAACACATTGGATATATACTTATGTTTACCAGGGGCATAACTTTCACTGGGGACGTGTACATTCTGAAATAGCATTTTTGTCCCGCCCCCCCCCAGTTTTATTTTTGGAATGTGATACAAAACAAGGCAATGGCGTGCTTTAGGACCATGCGGATGCGTCCGAGTGGTCGGGTAGGCTGTTTGGATTGTTTATCCGATTGTATAAAAATTAAATACAAAATTACGTCTCCCCCACTTCTAAAACCAAGTTGCACTCCTGATATTTACTATGGTGTAAAACTTGTAAGTGCAAAGGTAATTTATGATTTTTCAGATAATGACGTTGTGATTGCCACAGTGTGTTATTGTGTAGGAATTGTCTGGTATGTTTCATAAATTCAATTAAATAATGATATAAAACGATGAAACAGAAAGGAGGACAATTGGGGGGTGGAGAGAGGCAGCATACCCTTTGTGCATAGGCGTCAGCAGGATAGTATTTCCTGGGTACAATAAGCAGAAGCATTCGGTCCCACATCTGGATCCCACTGAGTGAGGTTATACCCATGTAGAGGAAGATTCCAAACAGAGCCGTCATGGGAATCATCTTCAGGATAGGCTCCAAGAGAATAGACACACCTGGGAATAACAGGAACAACAAACATTTCTCAGACATTTTTAGGAGCTCAACACTGCCTGAGTTGACCTTTTCTTAAGTGTTCTGTCTGTTCATCGGGATCGACTGCATCAGCTAAATCTCAGTAGCCTATATGGTAGCACTTACCGACCATGGCGGCCACAAGCATGCCGCTGATCCTTTGCTCCAGCACCTTCTCGATCTCAGGCTTGGGTCCCTTGCTCATGACAGTGAGGGCGTTGGCATGGGTGACAGAACGCACGGTGGCGGCACTCAGCCAGGGCACCCCAAACAGGGAGGCGATGCCACCCATGGTGACCAGGATGAGCAGGTCCAGATGGAAACCAGAGCCTTTTACCATCTTCCTCTCTGGTTTGCTCACAATCAGCCTAGAAAGGTCAGAGGTCAAACAATGAGAGGAGGCTTGGCGGTTGTGGAGGGACTATGGACATGAAGACGATTTTACTAACGTAGTGATCTGGGACTCGAGGAAGATGAGGATGAAGACCAGCAGGGCTGGCACGCAACACGCCCCCATCATCCAGGCGGGGAAAGGCTTCTTCTCTCCCAAGGGGTTGATGAACCAGCCTCTGGCATTGGGGTTGGACACCATTAGACCCTTGGGCACCACAAGTTTCTGCCAGGGGACACACAAAATAATCTATTACTAGATATCCCTTTTTACATGAAACAGTTTAAGGAGTAATATGTTATACACCGATATCACCTTTTAGTCAAGGCAACACAAACCTATAAATCACTAACCTGAGTGTAGGCATCCTCAATGGTGATATCCACAGC
Organism: Oncorhynchus keta; assembly: GCF_023373465.1. Classification (NCBI taxonomy): domain Eukaryota; kingdom Metazoa; phylum Chordata; class Actinopteri; order Salmoniformes; family Salmonidae; genus Oncorhynchus; species Oncorhynchus keta. Next base: position 25,269,319 of record NC_068425.1, on the reverse strand, counting down.
GATCATGAAGAAAATGGCGATGGGAACACCAAAGTCTCCAATCATCCGACGAATCTGGTGATAGGGAAAACATATGTAGTGAAGGCTATCACACACAGAACACAGAGGGGGCTCTCCAGCGCTAAAAGACCCTATCCTGATTCATCTCTCTTCAATACTGTCCAGCAGTCGCTTTGCTCACAGACATACAGTAGTCATCACTGTTGAAAACAGCTGTAGCTCTTACCGGTCCAGGGAGGAAGTGGCCATTTTTGAACTGACGGAGGAAGTATGCAATGAAGAAACACCCGAACATAAGACACATGGAAAGCAGGGCGGTGTTGGGGTAGGCCCTCTCATGTATGATCTCGTGCACTGTCTTGTTGCCATCATCATGATACTCTATGCTCTCCTTGACCACCGGGTGGAAAGGGTTGTCCAGGCTGTCGTTCAAGTGCTCATAGTTCAGAACCAGAGGGTGAGCTTTGAAGATCTGAATAACGAGAAGAAAAGTAGGTATGTAGATGAATTAGCCTCGGAGGACAGGAGGGGTGTGAAGGAAAGGAGAAAGATTGGTTTTATTTTTGTATTTACAGTTGAGGTATAAAAAAGTGCTTAGGATGGTGGATGGATGTACATGTTGGAATGGATGTGAGGAGATGAGGTGGAGTGATGTGTGGTACCTTGCCGAGCTTGCTGAAGGTCTCATAGATGAAGATGAGGGAGATGAGGATGGAGAAGATCTCCTGCGTGAAGCGGGAGATGAATTTGACCAGGAAGCTGCCCTCCACGGCCACGATAACCACCACGATGATCACCAGCCACAGGCCTACCCAGATACGGCCCACAATGTACTCAATCTCCTGGGACTTGCAGAACTAGACAATGGGATTCATAAAAAATAAGTTGTTCATGTTAATGATGTACTTGCATTGTAACTTTGAAATTCATAGTTATAATAATAGCCAATGCAAATCATGTCTAATATGATTGACATCCTGAGGACATGAAGCAGTGATGGCTCAGCATACTGTCATCAGGGGTCAGAGCTAGGGCTCACTGAGCTGTTATGTGAAAGTGCTATGATACATACCGCAAAGAAGGCCTCCTCAAACACCAGCAGTGGCCCAGAGAAGCCAATGACCAGTGTAGGCTGGGCTGCGATGAAGGCGAAGATGATGCCCTGGACGCAGGTGGAGATCATCAGCTCAGACACGCCCATCATGTGCTCTGTCTTATCAGCTGGAGGCAGAGGTCAGGGGGATGAAGGTCATGATTATAACCTCTATTATGTAGGCCTACCCACAAATCCTATATAGAGTCAGCAGTGCTCCTGTCCTCTATGACACTAGGTGGGTCCCTCCTTCAGATATGAACTCACCCAGCAGGCCTCCGAAGGTGATGGCAGGGGACAGGGCAGCGAAGTAGATGAAGATGACAGCAGCCAGGACCTGGGGGTCGAGGGCGTCTGTGAAGTCACTGATGTAATGGCGGTACCGCCGCTTCATGTCCTTTATCATCCCGCCGAAGGGAATGCCTGTCCGGGCCAGCGGGTCTTCTCTTGGCTCCATATCGGCCTCATCAGCTGGATACAAAAACAAAACAAATAATGACTCAAAATGAGCACAGACAGAGCAAGTGTCTTGGATGTTTTTTTTAACTAGAATCTCCAGAATCTCTGCATTTTCTAAACATCAATTTTATTTGGAAAATCATATTAGATGGAAATGTAGGCCAAACGTAAACAATCCCTAATTTGGAAATTGATTTAACAAGTTCTTATAGATTTAGATTAGTTGTAACTACAGGGTTAGTCCGTGTGACTGACCTTTGGCCCCGCCACCCAATATGATTCGGGTGTCAGAAGGGCGGAGTCTGTCCTTCAGCATCTTCTTCTGGAAGTCAATGATTGGCTGGAGCATGCCCTCGTCCTGGATCTCAGTGGGCGGGATGACGATGCTGCAGTCCATAAAATCAGCGATGGCATTGGTCAATTCCTTGTTAGTCTGGGCTAGGTAAGCCTCCAGACTAAAGACCTGTAGGACCGGAGACATGGAGAGAGCATGGTTAGCTATTGTAAAACACTGAAAATATTCATCTAGATACTATGAAACATCTCCTCATTCTTCCCCTCCCCCCTTGCGCTCCTTGGCCTTAATAAGTCTCATCCCTCTTTCCACTCCTATTTTCTCACCCAGTCAGCCATAAGGGCAGCCATGGCACGGCCACTCTCATGGTAATCCACTCCTCCCTGGCTGGGGCCCACCAGCACAAAGACGAAGCGCACCGGCACAGGGGCCTCCAGGGCCCCCTCTATCACCACAGAGTCCCCCAGCCTGACGAAGGCCACGGCAGGCTTCTCCAGGGAGTCCATCACCCCTGGAAGAAACACACACACATAGAGTTTAGATTACAGTCTCCATATTCTTTATAATAAATAGTTGAATAGGCAAATCAGGCAGAGTATCCAGTTGGGCTCCCGAGTGGCGCAGCGGTCTAAGGCCCTGCATCTCAGTACTAGAGGTGTCACTACAGACACCCTGGTTCGATTTCAGGCGGTATCACAACCGGCTGTGATTGGGAGTCCCATAGGGCGGCGCACAATTGGCCCAGCGTCATCCGGGTTTGGCCGGTGTAGGTCACCATTGTAAATATGAATTTGTTCTTAACTGACTTGCCTAGTTAAATAAAATACATTTAAAAAGTTGGTGGTGTATTTCACTTTTCACACACGACTTACCTGAGAGGACAATGGAGGCTTCCACACTATCAGTTGTATCTCTCTGAAAAGCGAAGGGAGGAAGGTCAGTTAGAGAGATATCGGGAGAGAAAGATAGATTTATCAAAGAAAGAGGAAGAGAGGTTGAATGAAGTCATGAAGTGCTGGAATGATATTTAGATTTAGCGGTGGGATAGAGATTCTAAGCCTAGTGTTACCTGCTTGGTGACAGAGAAGGTCTGCATCTCGATGTCTCCTCCCAGGGGTTGAGCTCCAGCTCCCTCCGACTGACTGCGTTTCTGCAGTAGAGCCCTCAGCAGGCCATCTCTATCAGTGGCACGGATCTCACCCTTGCTCCGCAATTCATCCACCACCTTCTCAGCCACAGCAGACAGACTGCTGGCCTGCAGGTCCAGAATGATCGCACCTGAACACACACAGACAGAGTTTTGGGATAGGTCAAACATGGCCTGTTGCTGCCTGCCATCTATTGTTGGAAATACGGTTTCATATGGTGGCTCTGAGAAAAGATTCATTTTCTAATAACCTCATGAAATGATCCAGATTATGTCAAGAAATGATCAATGATTATTGAGTGATAAACACTGTATTTGTTCAGATAGTCACCTGTGCTCATGATCTTGCGAAGCTGGATCAGACTCTTGAAGGTGAGGTAGGAGACGTGGGAGGGGCTCCACTTGCCCGTTGCTGGGTTCAAATTCTCCTCATAGCCCACCCAGCGGCCAGTCTCCTGCCAGCTGTTGCCCGTGAGCTCATTCAGCTCCACATAGGCCTGAGACACACACACACAACATCATGCTCAGGTTCAAAATGGAAACTTCCTTGTCAATATACTAGGTATCCGTTTATTTTAAGCTATACCCCAAATGGGGCTTACCTGAGCATCCCCCCTGGTGTTAGCGTTGGTGTTCAGGTTCAGATAGGCTGAAATACAGAGAGGTAGTGTTCAGTCCTAGCACTCCATTGGAGGTGTACTTGTGTAGGAGAGACATACAGAGGGGAGTAGAGAGAATGTGTTGATGGGCGTTTAGTGCTCACCCTCTGGGTCGGTGTGAATGACGTTGCCCTGGATGGCCTGGTTGCTGTCCTCTTCATGCCTGCTCTGCTCCAGGTCATAGTTGCAACTGTGGGGAGGGAGAGGTAGGTGGGTGAACCCGGTTAGTGAGGGGGGGGCACGAGACGCAGGTGTGCTGCTCCTCAACACCTGTCCATGTCTCACCAGATCTTACAGACAACAGGCCAGGTTGTGCTCCTTTATTTCATGATGTACCTGCAGCTCCTGGTGTTTGGTGTTCTGGCCAAAAGGAGCAGTAAAAGCCTGTATGACGTCTGTATATTCTGTAGGCTCAGAATCATTCGCTGGTTGTGTTACCAGAGATTGGTGACTTCAGTGAGAGACTTGGGCAAGCTCTGCAATATCAGTCCTGCCTTCTCAGATAAGGACGTCATGCTGGCTTAGACCAGTGGGGGGTGGTGTTGTATAATCATTTACAGTAGGCCTACTTCTGATCACTCTCACTGACAATCTGGACAACCACATGATGTAGCTGCATTCACAATATCTTGTTTTAGATCCCTTCACCCATTAATTTAATTCCTTCTAATATTGTTCAGGTTGGACTTCTTGTATGAGGAAATGCTAATTAGACTTAAAAATGAACTTTTAAGAGAGGAGAGCACTCACGGTCTGATCGGAGATGGGAAAGCAGAGTCACTCTCCTCCTCAGAGGACATGACATCCTGGATGGAATCAGAGAGAGTGGACCGGAGAGGGGGGGTGTCAGAGTAAAAGATGTGAATAAAATGTTACAAATACTTTGAATTGACAATTCATATTTCCCCATCCCATTTACTGCATTATTGCAATAACAATGTGTTTTATCCACCTCTCCAAAAGACAGGTCGTTCTCCATTGGAGTGTGTCAGTGCTTGCTTCGTCTGTCCTTAAACTTTCAGCAACGTTTGTGCATACCCTGTAATGTGAATGCACATTGACATACATTAATAAACACAAACACACTAGAATTAGACACATGAAATACAGACATGCATTTGACCTTTATTTTACCATTGAAATGAATAATCTCTTACAAGAGTGACCTGGCCAAAAAAGCAAAACACTACAGTTTAAAAAGATAAATGTACACATTGAGCAACAACATGGTTTAGGGACAACTAAGGGTCAAAACACTGACAGGCCCTCACTTCATTTTACATCATAGTGTTGACCCTTGCTTTAAACAAATTTAAATGTAGGAGCTCTTGTAAATTCCAGGACTTCTTGAAGCTTGTTCCAAATGGAAGGGGCAGAGAACCCTCCCCGGATTTTGTGTTAAATGCTCTACAACAAAGCTTTCTTAGTGTCCAAATAAGCTTTCTTTACCCTTAACCTTGTTCTGAACACCTCCAAAACAAAGGTCATGTGGTTTGGTAAGAAGAATGCCCCTCTTCGCAAAGGGGTTATTACTACCTCTGAGGGTTTAGAGCTTGACGGCTAGACGGTGCACTGTCCTTTTCTCAGCACATATCAAATCTGCAGGTTAAAGTTAAATCTTGACTTGATTTCCTCTATTTTAATCGCTCCTCTTTCACCCCAGCTTCCAAACTAACCCTGACTCGGATGACCATCCTACCCATTCTAGATTACAGAGACATAATTTATAGATCGGCAGGTAAGGGTGCTCTCGAGCGGCTAGATGTTCTTTACCATTCGGCCATCAGATTAGCCACCAATGCTTCTCATAGGACACATCACTGCACTTTATACTCCTCTGTAAACTGGTCATCTCTGTATACCCATCGCAAAGACCCACTGGTTGATGCTTATTTATAAAACCCTCTTAGGCCTCGCTCCCTCCTATCTGAGATATCTACTGCAGCCCTAATCCTCCACATACAACACCCGTTCTGCCAGTCCCATTCTGTTAAAGGTCCCCAAAGCACACACATCCCTGGGTCGCTCCTCTTTTCAGTTCACTGCAGCTAGCGACTGGAACGAGCTGCAACAAACACTCAAACTGGACAGTTTATCTCAATCTCTTAATTCGAAGTCTCAATCATGGACACTCTTACTGACAGTTGTAGCTGCTTTGTATGATGTATTGTTGTCTCTACCTTCTTGACCTTTGTGCTGTTGTCTGTGCCCAATAATGTTTCTACCATGTTTTTGTGCTGCTACCATGTTGTGTTGATACCATGTTGTTGTCATGTTATGTTGCTACCATGCTGTGTTGTCATGTTATGTTGCTACCATGCTGTGTTGTCATGTTATGTTGCTACCATGCTGTGTTGTCATATTTTGCTGCCTTGTTATGTTGTTGTCTTAGGTCTCTCTTTATATAGTGTTGTGTCTCTCGTTGTGATGCGTGTTATGTCCTATATTTATATTGTATTTCTATTTATTTTTTATCCCCGCAGGAGGCCTTTTGCCTTTTGTTAGACCGTCATTGTAAATAACATTTTGTTCTTAACTGACTTGCCTAGTTAAATAAAGGTTAAATAAAAAAAATATAAAAAAACAATGAACCTTTTCCCCCCAGCTCTGTATGGGCCTAAGGCACAGTCAACAATGCACATGTGAGCGCAGGCGATAGTTGTCATTTTTCTGCTGGACAATGTAGGTACACAGGTGAAAAGGGACCTGTCTCAGTATGGCCTTATAAATATAAACATACCAATGACTTAGTCTCCGAAGAGCTAAAGAATGCCAGCCGCTCTCATATAGAGGGGGATATTAGGGGATTCCCTCTAATGTCACAATCAATGGTTCAACAGTGACATCAAATAAGACCTTACTCTAGTCTAGACCTCTCAGCTCTATTTTGACCATTTTGGGGGAGGGGGAAGGGAATGGGTTTATGGCCCTGAAGAATAATAATGGGAATATCTGAGACTCAACTGCCCCTGCATCAGTTCTATAACTGGGGTAATCTGGGTTAAACTCCAACGGTAGTAATCTGGGGTAAACTCTGACTGGGGTAATCTGGGGTAAACTCTCATTGGGGTAATCTGGGGTAACCTCTAATTTGGGTAATCTGGGGTAAACTCTGACTGGGTTAATCTGGGGTAAACTCTGACTGGGGTAATCTCTAATTGGGGTAACCTGGGGTAACCTCTAATTGGGGTAATCTGGGGTAAACTCTCACTGGGTTAATCTGGGGTAAACTCTGACAGGGGTAATCTGGGGTAAACTCTAATTGAGGTAATTTGGGGTAACCTCTAATTGAGGTAATCTGGGTGTAAACTCTGACTGTGTTAATCTGGTGTAAACTCTAATTGGGGTAATCTGGGGTAAACTCTGACTGGGGTAATCTGGGGTAAACTTTATCTGGGGTAATCTGGTGTCAACTCTAAATGGACTGTTTTTGTCATGTTTTCATGGGCTACTCATACACACAGTGAACACAAATTGGTTACAATGTGTCACAAGCCCAACCAACAGGGCATATGAACCTCTACACAAGTAAACCTTATAAACACACTTATGACACATTTTGAGGCCCATCTAATCAAGATAACGCATGTCACAGCCCCTGTCACAGCCCCAACAGCGCATGTCACAGCCCCTATGAGCTGTGCTCCTAAACATGAGTCAGCCTTTGAGACAGTGTGGCCCTTGCAGTGGTTTGAGTAGGAGACTCACAGAGTCTTATCTCTGGGTTACGCCTTCCCCAGGCCAGACAGACACCCTTGTGCTCTAGTCATCCATTACAGTAATTTACAATATTACAACAACTATTTTGTACAGTAACTTGTAATTTAACAGATCTACTCGACTCCAAAAACAGTAAAGATTTTTAAAAAGGCTGGTGGTAACACGTGGTACAATGACAGGCAATACAAATCTTTAAGTGTACAGTGAGAAGTAGAATATTTTAATGTGTATTAATGTATTAATGTATTAATGTATTAATTAATGTGTCTTCATTTATCTGGTTACACAATGAATATGTAGTGCTCCAAATACACATAAAACAATGCTGATTAGAAATACTATGCAAATGTGTATAACATTGAAACAACAGAGGCTGATGGACAGATAAGAAGACACTGTTCACTACCGCCATCGTCTCTCAAACCTTGTGACCCTGAGCTTTTTAAACCTCCGTTGACCACTAAATTAAGGTGAGCGGGAAAACTTTAAAAAGTCAACTGTCTTCACATATACCATCACTAATTAAACTGATGAAGAGAAGTGTCATGTTAGCTGTTATTTGAAACATCACGGGCCACAACCAAACACTACAGACCTTAAATGTTACTATACAACTCACACATAATGCTGGTTAGATTTTACAGTAATTTTTGTACCAATTACAAACAAGAAAAAAAGCACCTGGGTCATTGTACGGTTAGTTAGCAACAGATTAATCGAGAGATGTATTCTCACTGATAGGCATATATGATACAATTTTAGTACAAACCTCAGATACATGGAAAGTTAGATAAGGTTGTCTGTTGCATGTTTCATTCAAATCCCAACCTTTTTTCACCTGTACTCCACTCAATACACTGACCCCCAAGCCCCCTCAATGACAGACCCCAGTAAAGGACCCCCGGCCTGAGAGGCCACACCCTTACCTGCACCAAGGTGATCCAGCCTAGTCTGTGGCAGTAGAAATAGGTTGATCGCCACGATGCTAACGTAAACGTACCCAATGGTAGAGTGATCTGAGGCGGATGGAGAGGCACAGAGAGAGAAAGAGAGAAAATGGAGGGAACACCCATTTGAAAGTACGCCGGGGCAAGAAACGCTGTACTACGTTCAGCACCAAAGGGGATAGAGAGATAAGGCCTGTGTGACAGACAAACAGCCCTATCGATGTGGCCCACCTTGGGCCAGGGATATCCCAACCCTCCTCTCTCCCCTCCGCCCTCTCTGTTTGGAATGCTGCCAAGTCAGGACACAGGGTGCCAGAGAGACCAAACCTGTATGGACCAACAGGACCAGCTTCACCCTGCATGGAGGGGAAAGGGGGTATGGAAGGGGGGCACTCTATCAGAACGTGAGCATCTTGACTTCTGACGTCATCTTGTTAAAGTACTAGGGATTCCCTTCTATGAAGGGAGGGATTCCCCCTCATGATGACCTCGAGTTGGTTTTATTATTAAATTAATATGTTTTTCATTAAGAGCTGCCAAACTTATAAGCAGAACTCGGTCACACTTTTTTTTGGATAGTCTGGATTTTCCATCAGTAGATGGTCTACAGATGGTCATACTATCAACAATCTGTTAATAAGCAACTCCTTGCTAAGATTATGGTTAGGGTTAGGATTAGGTTAAGAATAAGGGTTAGAGTAAGGTTAGGGTTAGAGTTAAGTTTAGGGTTAGGATAACGGTTAAGGTTAGGGTTAGGGTTAGAGCTATGGTTAGTAGATACAGTGCCTTGCGAAAGTATTCGGCCCCCTTGAACTTTGCGACCTTTTGCCACATTTCAGGATTCAAACATAAAGATATAAAACTGTATTTTTTTGTGAAGAATCAACAACAAGTGGGACACAATCATGAAGTGGAACGACATCTATTGGATATCTCAAACTCTTTTAACAAATCAAAAACTAAAAAATTGGGCGTGCGAAATTATTCAGCCCCTTTACTTTCAGTGCAGCAAACTCTCTGGCGTGTTCCTTGAGAGAGAGAGAGAGAGAGAGAGAGAGAGACAGAGAGAGAAAGAGAGAGAGACAGAGAGAGAGAGAGAGAGAGAGAGAGAGAGAGAGAGAGAGAGAGAGAGAGAGAGATGGACAGGGATAGAGAAAATAGCAATTTTGCTATGGCACGGGCGGTTATCATAAATAGTGGAGGTCCATCTGCTGTGTCCATATGCCCCTGTACTGTACCTCTTTAGCATTATCGTACGTAATATGCACAACATAGATGAGGACGTTATTCAGTTTTTTAAATTTTTTAACCTGGATAACACTCGCCAGTCCAGCTTCCCTACCCCATCCACCGCTGCCCCCCTGTACACTGATCACTTGGCTACATAGCTGATGCATGCTGGACTGTCCATTAATCACGGTACTCCATTCTGCTTGTTTATGTTTTATCTGTCGGCCCCAGCCGCACTCAGTCTCTGTGTGTAGTTAATCCGACCCTCCCTGCCTAGTCAACGCCATTTACCTGCTGTTGTTACATTTACATTTACATTTAAGTCATTTAGCAGACGCTCTTATCCAGAGCGACTTACAAATTGGTGCATTCACCTTATGACATCCAGTGGAACAGCCACTTTACAATAGTGCATCTAAATTTTTTTAGGGGGGGGTTGGGGGTGAGAAGGATTACTTTATCCTATCCTAGGTATTCCTTAAAGAGGTGGGGTTTCAGGTGTCTCCGGAAGGTGGTGATTGACTCCGCTGTCCTGGCGTCGTGGGGGAGTTTGTTCCACCATTGGGGGGCCAGAGCAGCGAACAGTTTTGACTGGGCTGAGCGGGAACTGTACTTCCTCAGTGGTAGGGAGGCGAGCAGGCCAGAGGTGGATGGACGCAGTGCCCTTGTTTGGGTGTAGGGCCTGATCAGAGCCTGGAGGTACTGAGGTGCCGTTCCCCTCACAGCTCCGTAGGCAAGCACCATGGTCTTCAACTGGAAGCCAGTGGAGAGAGCGGAGGAGCGGGGTGACGTGAGAGAACTTGGGAAGGTTGAACACCAGACGGGCTGCGGCGTTCTGGATGAGTTGTAGGGGTTTAATGGCACAGGCAGGGAGCCCAGCCAACAGCGAGTTGCAGTAATCCAGACGGGAGATGACAAGTGCCTGGATTAGGACCTGCGCCGCTTCCTGTGTGAGGCAGGGTCGTACTCTGCGGATGTTGTAGAGCATGAACCTACAGGAACGGGCCACCGCCTTGATGTTAGTTGAGAACGACAGGGTGTTGTCCAGGATCACGCCAAGGTTCTTAGCGCTCTGGGAGGAGGACACAATGGAGTTGTCAACCGTGATGGCGAGATCATGGAACGGGCAGTCCTTCCCCGGGAGGAAGAGCAGCTCCATCTTGCCGAGGTTCAGCTTAAGGTGGTGATCCGTCATCCACACTGATATGTCTGCCAGACATGCAGAGATGCGATTCGCCACCTGGTCATCAGAAGGGGGAAAGGAGAAGATTAATTGTGTGTCGTCTGCATTGCAATGATAGGAGAGACCATGTGAGGTTATGACAGAGCCAAGTGACTTGGTGTATAGCGAGAATAGGAGAGGGCCTAGAACCGAGCCCTGGGGGACACCAGTGGTGAGAGCGCGTGGTGAGGAGACAGATTCTCGCCACGCCACCTGGTAGGAGCGACCTGTCAGGTAGGACGCAATCCAAGCGTGGGCCGCGCCGGAGATGCCCAACTCGGAGAGGGTGGAGAGGAGGATCTGATGGTTCACAGTATCGAAGGCAGCCGATAGGTCTAGAAGGATGAGAGCAGAGGAGAGAGAGTTAGCTTTAGCAGTGCGGAGCGCCTCCGTGATACAGAGAAGAGCAGTCTCAGTTGAATGACTAGTCTTGAAACCTGAATGATTTGGATCAAGAAGGTCATTCTGAGAGAGATAGCGGGAGAGCTGGCCAAGGACGGCACGTTCAAGAGTTTTGGAGAGAAAAGAAAGAAGGGATACTGGTCTGTAGTTGATGACATTGTTGTGCTAGCTGATTAGCTGTTGTTCTCTCACCTACTGTTTTAGCTACTGTTTTAGCGAGCTCTCCCAATTCAACACCTGTGATTACTCTATGCCTCGCTGTATGTCTCTCTCAAATGTCAATATGCCTTGTATACTGTTGTTCAGGTTAGTTATCATTGTTTTAATTTACAATGGAGCCCCTAGTTCCAATCTTCATACCCCTGATACCTCCTTTGTCCCACCTCCCACACATGCGGTGACCTCACCCATTACAACCAGCATGTCCAGAGATACAACCTCTCTCATCATCACACAGTGCCTGGGCTTACCTCCGCTGTACCCGCACCCCACCATACCCCTGTCTGCGCATTATGCCCTGAATATATTCTACCATGCCCAGAAATCTGCTCCTTTTATTCTCTGTCCCCAACGCTCTAGGCGACCAGTTTTGATAGCCTTTAGCCGCACCCTCATACTACTCCTCCTCTGTTCTGCGGGTGATGTGGAGGTAAACCCAGGCCCTGCATGTCCCCAGGCACCCTCATTTGTTGACTTCTGTGATCGAAAAAGCCTTGGTTTCATGCATGTCAACATCAGAAGCCTCTTCCCTAAGTTTGTTTTACTCACTGCCTTAGCACACTCTGCTAACCCTGATGTCCTTGCCGTGTCTGAATCCTGGCTCAGGAAGGCCACCAAAAATTCTGAGACACACCAGTTACAACCTTAAATCTGTAAACAAGGGCACCCTCATAGATGTCATCCTGACCAACTTGCCCTCCAAATACACCTCCGCTGTCTTCAACCAGGATCTCAGCGATCACTGCCTCATTGCCTGTATCCGCTACGGAGCCGCAGTCAAACGACCACCCCTCATCACTGTCAAATGCTCCCTAAAACACTTCTGTGAGCAGGCCTTTCTAATCGACCTGGCCCTGGTATCCTGGAAGGACATTGACCTCATCCCTTCAGTTGAGGATGCCTGGTCATTCTTTAAAAGTAACTTCCTCACCATTTTAGATAAGCATGCTCCGTTCAAAAAATGCAGAACTAAGAACAGATATAGCCCTTGGTTCACTCCAGACCTGACTGCCCTCGACCAGCACAAAAACATCCTGTGGCGGGATGCAATAGCATCGAATAGTCCCCGCGATATGCAACTGTTCAGGGAAGTCAGGAACCAATACACGCAGTCAGTCAGGAAAGCAGAAGTTTGCAGAAGTTTGCATCCTGTAGCTCCAACTCCAAAACATTCTGGGACACTGTGAAGTCCATGGAGAACAAGAGCACCTCCTCCCAGCTGCCCACTGCACTGAGGCTAGGTAACACGGTCACCACCGATAAATCCATGATTATCGAAAACTTCAAAATACGCATTTCTCAACTGCTGGCCATGCCTTCCGCCTGGCTACTCCAACCTCGGCCAACAGCTCCGCCCCCGCAGCTACTCGCCCAAGCCTCTCCAGGTTCTCCTTTACCCAAATCCAGATAGCAGATGTTCTGAAAGAGCTGCAAAACCTGGACCCGTACAAATCAGCTGGGCTTGACAATCTGGACCCTCTATTTCTGAAACTATCCGCCGCCATTGTCGCAACCCCTATTACCAGCCTGTTCAACCTCTCTTTCATATCGTCTGAGATCCCCAAGGATTGAAAGCTGCCGCAGTCATCCCCCTCTTCAAAGGGGGAGACACCCTGGACCCAAACTGTTACAGACCTATATCCATCCTGCCCTGCCTATCTAAGGTCTTCGAAAGCCAAGTCAACAAACAGGTCACTGACCATCTCGAATCCCACCGTACCTTCTCTGCTGTGCAATCTGGTTTCCGAGCGGGTCACGGGTGCACCTCAGCCACGCTCAAGGTACTAAACGATATCATAACCGTCATCGATAAAAGACAGTACTGTGCAGCCGTCTTCATCGACCTTGCCAAGGCTTTCGACTCGGTCAATCACCATATTCTTATCGGCAGACTCAGTAGCCTCGGTTTTTCGGATGACTGCCTTGCCTGGTTCACCAATTACTTTGCAGACAGAGTTCAGTGTGTCAAATCGGAGGGCATGCTGTCCGGTCCTCTGGCAGTCTTTATGGGGGTGCCACAGGGTTCAATCCTCGGGCCGACTCTTTTTTCTGTATATATCAATGATGTTGCTCTTGCTGCGGGCGATTCCCTGATCCACCTCTACACAGACGACACCATTCTATATACTTCCGGCCCGTCCTTGGACACTGTGCTATCTAACCTCCAAACGAGCTTCAATACCATACAACACTCCTTCCGTGGCCTCCAACTGCTCTTAAACGCTAGTAAAACCAAATGCATGCTTTTCAACCGTTTGCTGCCTGCACCCGCACACCTGACCAGCATCACCACCCTGGATGGTTCCAACCTTGAATATGTGGACATCTATAAGTACCTAGGTGTCTGGCTAGACTGTAAACTCTCCTTCCAGACTCATATCAAACATCTCCAATCAAAAATCAAATCAAGAGTCGGCTTTCTATTCCGCAACAAAGCCTCCTTCACTCACGCCGCCAAGCTTACCCTAGTAAAACTGACTCTTCTACCGATCCTCGACTACAAAATTGCTTCCAACACTCTACTCAGCAAACTGGATGCAGTTTATCACAGTGCCATCCGTTTTGTCACTAAAGCACCTTATACCACCCACCACTGCGACTTGTATGCTCTAGTCGGCTGGCCCTCGCTACATATTCGTCGCCAGACCCACTGGCTCCGGGTCACCTACAAGTTCATGCTAGGTAAAGCTCCGCCTTATCTCAGTTCACTGGTCACGATGGCAACACCCATCCGTAGCACGCCCTCCAGCAGGTGTATCTCACTGATCATCCCTAAAGCCAACACTTCATTTGGCCACCTTTCATTCCAGTTCTCTGCTGCCTGTGACTGGAACGAATTGCAAAAATCGCTGAAGTTGGAGACTTTTATCTCCCTCACCAACTTCAAACATCTGCTATCTGAGCAGCTAACCGATCGCTGCAGCTGTACATAGTCTATCGGTAAATAGCCCACCCATTTTTACCTACCTCATCCCCATACTGTTTTTATTTATTTACTTTTCTGCTCTTTTGCACACCAATATCTCTACCTGTACATGACCATCTGATCATTTATCACTCCAGTGTTAATCTGCAAAATTGTAATTATTCGCCTACCTCCTCATGCCTTTTGCACACAATGTATATAGACTCCCCTTTTTTTTCTTTTTTTCCCCTACTGTGTTATTGACTTGTTAATTGTTTACTTCATGTGTAACTCTGTGTTGTCTGTTCACACTGCTATGCTTTATCTTGGCCAGGTCGCAGTTGCAAATGAGAACTTGTTCTCAACTAGCGTACCTGGTTAAATAAAGGTGAAATAAAAAAATAAAAAAATAATCTTGGGGTTGTTTGTCTTGGGAGTCATGGTGTCCTCTGTTCAATCCCCGCAAGGAACACTGTATTCCCGGCCATTAGCTACAATATTGACAAACTAAAGAGGCTGTTGGTTGCATCCTTCTTGTGACATACAGTCACTTACCAGCTTCATAATTGATCGAAACCGATGCAGGAGGGAATCTCCTCTAACAAATCATATGACAAACCAATAACACCATTCAAATTCATACTTCACAGAGTTGAGAAATTACTGTTGACTGGTATGGAGGGGTCTCTTGCTAAAATTATCATGGCAACCCAATCATATATGAATTACACAATGCTAATTTTGAATGCTTCAATTCATAAAGTCCTGATGGGGGAATTGTGTGGCACAAAATGGGCGGCAGAGACGATGACAGTACTATGGAGCTCATAGACTGAGACGATAGGCTCTATCAGGCATAGAGCAAGCAGGCTTGCATGAATTATCACTCCTTACCAGAGCCTGTACCCTGGACCCACCTAGCCAGTGTCAGCCACTTACCACCCAAGGAGCAGAAACTCATAAAGGGCCAAAGTGCAAAACCATCAACCAAGCAAAAGGAATTCAACAGACAGTACACTACACATAACATACTGTAGAAGTCAGATAAATGTGAAAACTAATTCAGCGAATATCACTTTAGAGAATAGGACTTTTTAACGCTGAGTTGAGTATGGCAAGTAATATAAAACTGTAGGCAAAAGATTTTGCCTGTGTCACCCTCTAGTGTACAAATGTGTCTCAGTGAAAACAAGTGTCTGTGTGGGTTGCGGCCTCCTCCTTCCTCCTGTGTTGCCAGTAAAGCCTGGGTTCTGAACATGACAACAATTAGGAAGAAAACAATGTAATTTTATTTTATTTTGAGATTGAAGTCCTCCCAGTGGGTATCAAACATTGTCATCAGCAATCAATAACAGTATTCAGCGATGATAATTCAAATGCATGTGATGAACATGAGCTGATGTCTCGTTAGTGTAGCAGACAGACCAGTGGGTGGTGGCCTATATTACCATAACTAGCGATTCATCTACTCACTTGACCAGCTCTACTTAAAGCTAATTGCAAAGCATCAGTTGCAATATGGGAGATCAATACACAGTAACACAACGCGAGACAGGCTTCAGCAACTCAAATTGATTGTTTATCTGGCTGATGATGGTGCTGTAAACAGATAGGCATAGAAGATCTGGAATAAGGAAGTTCCACCCAACCAGTCTTCCCATGTCCTCTCTTTCTCTGATCCCATAATATAGGAGCTGCCAGGACTGGGGTCATCATACTATAAACCTTTCAGCTTTGGTCTACAGTAATCATATAAAGTCCTGGAACACTGCAATGGGAGCAGAGAGAGAGAAGGAACAGAAAGGAGTCTCTGCTGTGTGAGTGGTGACAGACAGCAGCATTGATCTGAGTGATAACTGTTGGAGGATGGAGGGAATTGAGATCTACAGGATGACACAAGGTGGGCGATTTCTGGTCCACTTTTCCACTTGCTTGCCATCATAGGTGTTCTGGAGAGCGTCCCTGACCTGAAGGGGCATACACATTGTTGAGACCTTTTGTGTCAATTTCAAAACATTTGTGTCAATTTCAGTGGCTCAAGTTGACAGTTCTGCAACTTCAGAGGAGAAAACTTCCAGTACTCACATCCTTTTCCATGGGGAAGCCACCTGTTTCCAGCTTGGAGAAGACCAGCTCCCCGTTGATCTCCAACTCAAAGCTGCCTGCAGAAACAACAGCATCACACTTTTCCTCAAAACAAATGTAGGTTTAACCTTGATGGATACATACACAAAACAGGTATGAAAACTGGTATTTTACCAAAAAAGAATAGGTAAATATTACAACAATACATTTCACTGTAGCCACCGTGCTTCTGCATCTGCATTGCTTGCTCTTTGGGGGTTTAGGCTGGGTTTCTGTATAGCATTTTGTGACATCTGCTGATGTAAAAAGGGCTTTATAAAATAAATGTGATTGATTGGTTATCCAGCTGACCTTTTCGTCCTACAAAGCCTGACACCTGCGCCCCAGGAAACTCCACAGCGACAGCCTGCTGAAGTTTCTTGTAGCGGGGCCAATACCCTCATTGGCCACTGAAACAGTGATAGAAAACCAAAACTGTGATGAATAATTAAAACAGCATAAAAACATACAACATACAGACTCAACCTGAGTGTTAAAAGATATGGCAGTTGCCATATTTCCATAGTTTGCATAATGGAAATGTTCCATGACTTCCAGTTTCCGGCTTCGTTGTTAAACAAACGCATCCTCCCAAATATAAATGAACATAAACCTACCAGTACTCCACTCTAATCTGCACCACACCCATGGCTTTTGATCCAGATTCTTCTTCTCACTCCTTTCTTCTTGATTGTGCTTTGCTGATGTAAAGGTTGGAGGAGTAAGAAACCTCAATATGAAAATACAATAGGAGCAATCGTAACCTGCCTCCTTAGTTATGAGTAAATCTAAGAGGGTATATTGGATTACATCTTTACTGTCCCAGGTAGGGTTGGGTCAGTGATCAACTGAAAAGGGCAAGTTACTACACAATAGTTAACCGTTTTTTCATGTAAAACAATAAAACATTGCAAAAACAAAAACCATTGACAATCGAGACACCAAAGGCTCATCATCCTGAGTTATTTGAAGTTTATATCCTGTTCTTTAGTAATGGATAAATTCTAGGAAAACATTCAAACGTGTATTGAGACAATAATATAGCTGGGCAGGGTATTGGATTCCATGTGTGTAGTGTCAAGACCATAACATGCAGGAACAACACCTCCACAAAATGTCATATCTGAGAGGATCTATTCTAGAGGGACTTGGAAACATTTCAGTTAACAGAAGTACATAGCTAGCTTGATGGCACTGGTATTTTGAGCTGAACACCAGTTAATTTAGGAAGAAAACTGAAATGGAAATTCCAATTGCCCTGAACATCGATTCAATGTGGATTTATAATTTCAGTTTACTGCCTGAATTGAATTAATTAAAATTGACCACAAAGCTGCTTAACACATTCAATACAGGAAGAAAAACTCTGACCTTCTTTACTTTAGCCAGTCAGCAGGGTTTGATCAATGCAGGCGCAATGTATGAAACGTACCAAGATGCTTCTTGCTCCAAAGGCTTTTCTCTTCCTACTGCAGTTGTCATGGCTGGCTCTGTTGACATTACAGCCTGGGTGTAGCCTACAGCTGTTCCTATTATAGAATGATCACATGACAGTGGCATTCGATGTCTGGTTTCGAGCATCAACAAGTGAGTAATTACTGAGACCTGAGTAACACACCTGAGGTGCTATGTTGCCATGGGGATGTACTGTATGGAGAGTTCAGACCTGTAAATGACCCAATACTCTAATAATATGGTAATATGTTGTTACATAGCCCTTTAGAACTGACATGTTCTCTATTCTGAAGGAGTTGAGTAGTTATTACAGAAGTGAAACAAAGAGAAGAAAAAAATATGCTAAGTAGTTTTGAGCATGACACGTTAAGACAATACTAACATATTTATACAGTTAAATAATCCATAACTTTATTTTGTGATAGAAGTTCTCCTAATGGGTATCATACTTGACAGCCCTGGGCAACAGAAAAAAACAGTATTCAGAGATGATATTCAATAAACTGTGCACATAAACAGGGGCTGATGAGGTGTCGTTAGTGATAGACAGACCGGTAAGAGATGGCTTTCAAAACAACTTAGGATTTATCTACTTGCAAGGTCAGCTCTACTAATAGTTCAGCTGATCATATATAAAAGCCACTGAGTCAATGAAAATGCATTATCTATGATTCAGTGACAGTATACAATTGCAAATTCACAAGAGGTTTGGTTACTACGGTGTTTCTCATGTTTCGGCTAAAGAGAACGGTTCAAAACAGAGATATAGTTCACTGTTAAAGACACTGCCTGGAATGCTCCAGGTAGATTAGCTATAGATGGACAAAACTGAAGAAAAAAACCCTGATTACATCCAAGTTCTGACATTGATACACTAGTTTTAAAGATACATAAAAGTTGTAGTGACAGAACTGAACAAAACAAAAACATTAAAAGTCTAAGCTTCAACCTTGATTTAAGTGTCTCCACTTTAGAACACATCTTATTAAATACATTGACAAACATTGCATTGACAGGTTCAAGCAGCACGTTCATTATCATAGTAGGGTACAGGATACAAGTTGTGAAACAGGGCTTATGATGCTTAGAGCTAGGTGATAGAATTATTTTCAGAGGGCTGAAAATAATTGAGCTCCTTCCCTACTTGCTTTTGGTATTCAATAACATTTATCTTTTACGATCATCAAAACTTTGTTTATGTCTGGCCAATGATGGTGCTGTATTATTTGAGAGGAATTAGAACAATCAGGCAGTAACTGTCTGCCAGGCAATGAGGCTTTCGGAATAAAATAGGGTGCCCCCCCCCAACCCATCTGCCCCTTGATCTTACGGTCTCCTCCATTTCTCTGATCCCATAACATAGGAGCTGCTAGGACTGGGGTCATCATACTATAAACGTTCAGCTTTGGGCTACAGTAATCATATAAGTCCTGGAACCACTCAATGGGAGCAGAGAAAGAGGGGAGAGAGAAGGCACAACAAAACCTTACGACAGGTTGTACTCTAAATCAAAGACAGTGGTCTTAGTCCAACTCTGCTAGTGTAGTTTCAACAGAGATTTGCGTGTCACCCTCATGCCCAGTTAGTGCAAAGGCTGAGTGAGTAATGACAGTGGCAGTGATGGATGCACACTGTCCTGTCTTCAGCATGCTGCTGTCAGGAGAGGGCAGGGTTGGAGAATAGAGGGAGAGGAGATCTACAGGATGACACAAGGCGGGCGGCTCTTGGTGATCTTCTCCACTGGCTTGCCATCATGGGCTTTCTGTATAGCGTCCATGATCTGCAGGGGGACAAGACATATTGTGTCATTGGGGGTAGTCATTGGCAGTTGACACACACAGTTTGTCAGACATTCAAACGACAGCCTTGTAATAAGTTAACAACTTACGTCGTCTTCATATGGGAAGCCGCTTGTTTCGAGCTTGGAGAAAACTACTTGCCCGTTGATCTCAATCTCAAAACTGCCTGCAGAAACAAAAGCATCAAATCAAGGAAAACAATGTAGTCTGAGAATATAGTAGAAACATACACTCACCACCCTGTTCAAGAAAATGGTTCACTCCTACAGACAGTGAGTCATGTGGCCGTGGCTAGCTATATAAAGCAGGCAGACCAGCACAGGCATTCAGTTGCTGTGTGATTGAATGTTAGAAAAATGGGCAAAACAAGTGAGCCAAGTGACTGAGTGCAGTATGATCGTTGGTGCCAAGCACATCGGATCGAGCATCTCTGAAACAGCCTCCTGGGCTTTTCAACGACAACAGTGTCTAGGTTCTCCAGAATGTTGCCACAAACTAAAACAATCCAGTCAGCAGCAGTCCTGTGGGCAAAAACAGCTCATTCATGAGAAGTCAAAGGAAAATATCAAGAATCGTGAAAGCTAACAGGCGGGCCACAAACAGACAAATAACGTCCCAGTACAACAGTGGTGTGTAGAATGGCATTTTAGAACGCACCGATCCTTGTCACGGATGGGCTGTTGCAGCAGACATCCACACCGGGTTCCACTCTTATCAGCTAAACACAAGAAGAAACGTCTCCAATCTGCAGCAACTGCATGATGCCATCGCATCTGTGTAGACCAACATCCCTTTGGAATGTGTCCGACTTGAAGAATCCATTCCCCCAAATAATTCAGGACGTTCTGGAGGCAAAGGGGGGTCCGTGTGGCAGTGAGCTCCCATCACTGCCACTGTCATTACTTACTCACCCTTTGCACTACTAACCCGGAATGAGGGTGACACACACCACTCTAATAAACTGTGCAGTGAGTATATAGCTACACAGAAGAAAGAACATGTAACGATGTCAGAATGCTTCACATTATTAGTGTACTTACCAACACTGTACGTACCTGTATTGTCTGTAGTAGGCTGTGGAAAGGACCAACTTACCTTGCCTTCCTACGAAGCCCGACACTTCCGCTTCAGTGAATTCCGCGGTGACAACCCGCGCGAGCTCCTGATAGCGGGGCCCGTACCCTCATCCACCGCTAAAGACAACGACAAAACAAAAACACGGCTTGGTGATGAATAATTAACCCTAAAGTAGTTGGGGGAAAATGTCCAAGCAATGTCTAAGGTAAACATTCATCAACTAACGTTAGCTAGCATAAAACATAGCCCGTTTCATAATAAAAGAGTGGGTACTCTGCGCTATGAAGGTGGCCAGTTCGAGCTAGTAGCTACCTAAAACGCATTGGAGCCGCTTTAAAAAAAATGGGAATAATCCAATAAATGGAAAATAAACATACCAGTATTCGACTTTGACTTGCACACCCATGGCTGTTGAAGAAACTAGCTAGTTTGCTAGTTCCTTCTTCTCGATAATCTGATTCAGGTTTGACCTAAAGACACGATTGTGTAACACAGATGCTAAAAAGGCGACATAGCTAGCTAAAGCGTATGAACAGAGAAATGCTGTTGATTGGTGTAACCAGAGGTGGGAGGACCGAGAAAAAGCAGGAAGAAAATACTAGCAGGGACCTGTTCCAATACTTTTGAAATGCATCCATCCTTTCACTTTCTTCTTTCCTTCTTTGAGATTATTGATAATCTGTTTGAATGGCAAATACTATAGACATATAGGTGAGGTTTGGGTCGTTATTGGTGATACTGCAATGAACAATCCAACTTTGTAGCAAAAATCAATTGCAGTAGCAGTATTTGAAAACAATGGACAATTGTCTGTCCATTGCGTAGTTTGCCATTTTTTTTCTAGGAATGCTGTCAAAATTAATGTTTGGTATGCAAGATTGCAGTTTTTACCTACCGGAATCAGACTGCACCAATCAATTAAGACATGCTTCACAACATGATGTAGATACTTGCCTCTCAGTAATGGGCAAGTCAACATAAGATAATAACTGTACAGATGTACTGCATCAATGACAAAGGTGGGCTGGGCAGATGACAAACTCAGACGGATGAGTCATGTCATAAAGTAGGGTATTTTTCTTCCTTATGTTTTACTTTTGCAAGGTATGCTGACTCAGAGGAGTGGCTTGTTGATGTCTCTTTAACTGCAATAAATGGCTGGCTCCTTACTTATGCTGCATTCATAACCAAGTGGGGAAGTAGTATTTACCACATATACGACTGGTATAAATCCAGTTGAATGGCCCTCCAACTGGTAATTACTATTGGGAAGCTCGTCTGTCATCCCTGAGCTCCAACTTCTCCCACATGCTGAACTCTGACATCACCTACTAAGGAAATTTCCTTGATACCAGTATTTTCAGAAGTAGATTTTTTTATTTAACCTTTATTTTATCAGTGAGTCATACTGAGACCAAGGTTTATTTTACAGATTAGCCCTGAATTACATAAATTACAGAAAATACACACATCAAAATACAAAATGCAAGCAGAAAGAAAAACACAGTCATAAAAAACAAACACATTAATCTGTAATAAGGTCCTCTGTCAGCTTTCTGAATTGGCCTAGAGGCCAATTGTTCCACAATTAAGGTGCAAGAAAACTCAGTAGAGACCAAAGGAATTTCTAGAGTTAGCTATCCCTGAAACCGGGTGTGGTAGCTCGTATGTCTAAAGTTTAGTAATGATGTTACGTACAGTGGGTATTTTTGTAAAAGAGCTTTATAAATTAAAACATAGCAATATATCAACCTATGTGACATCAAAGAGGGCCAACCAACATTCTAGTAGAGAAGGCAGTGATGAGTACTAAAATTGTCACCCGTAATAAATCGCAGTGCGCTATTATAAACTGCAACTAACAGCTTTAATGAAGTGGCAGCTGCATTTATATAGATGATGTCGCCATAGTCTAGGACTGATAGGAATGTCTACTGAATAATCTGCTTTCTACTAAACCCATTTTTATTCTCAGTTTATTCTCATGCATTCAATTCATATTTACAACTTCACAACTCGTAATTACCATCTTCCCATTTTGTTGTAAACACACCATTATTACGGCTTATTACTGCGCAACTTCAGACTCATAAAGACATCATAAGTCATCATGGCAAGTGTCCACTCCCTTCAGAGTAAAAGCTACACCCCAGTCTTTCAGGAACTTGTTGTAAGCTAGAAGTAAAAGGACTGTTATTGGGCATTGACATGATGACTAAAATGAGTTGGATTGTAACAATTTTGGGGAGAAACTAAGCACAGATAAAGCTTAAGATGAAGAGAAATGGCAACCAAAGATTCATCAACATGTGGTAAGTTTTTTCATCTCAATTGTCTTACATATCAACATTAGAAAAAGTTTGTACTGTATATAAAGGACAATTTACACATGGATTGTGAAGTTGTTTTTAATAACTTTAGCATCAATCAGTGTAAAAGTATTACTCTAACCCTAACCTGGCCAGTTTAATGTAAATTAAGATGATTAACTGCCCTCTTCTATCAATGTGGTGCGTGTACTGATATTTCTAGGCAACATTACCATTACTTATAGCAACTATTCATGTTTTTATGATATCCCCATGTACTGTATGTATACTGTGTGTAGCGGGTACATATTGTGTGTAGCAGGTACCTACTGTGTGTAGCAGGTACATACTGTGTGTAGCAGGTACATACTGTGTGTAGCAGGTACATATTGTGTGTAGCAGGTACATACTGTGTGTAGCAGGTACATACTGTGTGTGGCAGGTACATACTGTGTGTGGCAGGTACATACTGTGTGTAGCAGGTACATACTGTGTGTGGCAGGTACATACTGTGTGTGGCAGGTACATACTGTGTGTGGCAGGTACATACTGTGTGTGGCAGGTACATACTGTGTGTAGCAGGTACATACTGTGTTTGGCAGGTACATACTGTGTGCAACATGTGACAGACATCTGATCAAGTTGTCAATACACCACGTTATCAGTAGTTTTATAGTGGCGTAATACACACACAGCTGTCTGTGTCTGTATTATCTGTGTCTGTTTTTGTATGCACTGTACTTGTGACTATAAGTGTGTGTGTGTTTATGTATGTACTTGTGACTGTACATGTTTGTGTTTGTGTGTGTACTTGTGACTACGTGTGTGTGTGTGTGTTTGTGTATGTACTTGTGACTATAAGTGTGTGTGTACCTGTGACTGTACGCGTGTGTGTTTGTGTATGTACATGTGACTATAAGTGTGTGTGTTTGTGTATGTACTTGTGACTACGTGTGTGTGTTTGTGTATGTACTTGTGACTACGTGTGTGTGTTTGTGTATGTACTTGTGACTACGTGTGTGTGTTTGTGTATGTACTTGTGACTACGTGTGTGTGTTTGTGTATGTACTTGTGACTATAAGTGTGTGTGTTTGTGTATGTACTTGTGACTATAAGTGTGTGTGTACCTGTGACTGTACGCGTGTGTGTTTGTGTATGTACATGTGACTATAAGTGTGTGTGTTTGTGTATGTACTTGTGACTATAAGTGTGTGTGTTTGTGTATGTACTTGTGACTACGTGTGTGTGTTTGTGTATGTACTTGTGACTACGTGTGTGTGTTTGTGTATGTACTTGTGACTACGTGTGTGTGTTTGTGTATGTACTTGTGACTATAAGTGTGTGTGTTTGTGTATGTACTTGTGACTATAAGTGTGTGTGTACCTGTGACTGTACGCGTGTGTGTTTGTGTATGTACATGTGACTATAAGTGTGTGTGTATGTACTTGTGACTATAAGTGTGTGTGTTTGTGTATGTACTTGTGACTACGTGTGTGTGTTTGTGTATGTACTTGTGACTACGTGTGTGTGTTTGTGTATGTACTTGTGACTATAAGTGTGTGTGTTTGTGTATGTACTTGTGACTATAAGTGTGTGTGTTTGTGTATGTACTTGTGACTATAAGTGTGTGTGTTTGTGTATGTACTTGTGACTATAAGTGTGTGTGTTTGTGTATGTACTTGTGGCTGTACGTGTGTGTTTTTTACAATGTATTCATTAATCATTGTGGGAATGACAGTCCCTTTAAAATGGAAGCCTAATGTCAGGCAGTATAACACAAAATGTGCACTAGCATGAACAGTAACTCTCACGTCTCTTGTTTGTGTGTCTCTCAGACCTGAAAGTTGTCCTTCTTGGTGGCAGAAACTCTGGGAAGAGCGAAGTAGGAAATGTGCTGCTGGACAGGGAGGAGTTTGTCATCAAGGAGCGGACCACGTGCTCTAGGAGGGTGGGAGAGGTGGCAGGTGGGTGGGTTACTGTGGTGGACACACCTGGCTGGTGGTGTGACTTCAGGGTGCAGGACACGCCTCGTCAGTCCCTCCCCTGCTCTTTTCTGTTCTTCCCTCCTCTTCTCCTCCAACTCCTGCAGAATCCCACCCTCAATCTTACAGTAACAACTGCTGTTGCATGACATCAGTTCCTCAATCTTTCTCATCAGTTCTGTAACCTGAAATCCTGAGTTGCTTCTATTGTTGAGGACATGATACCTGTTGCCACAGTTCTCCACAAGCCACTGGAGGGCCTCCCCCTCACTCTCAATGTGCTGCTCGATGGTTGTGTCTCCCAGCCAGTCCCCAAAGTTGAACAGGACGATGATGTGAGCCCAGACTGCGTCTGTGATGAGCTCTAGGTGCTCCTGCACAGCTCTCCTGTAGGTCTCTGTGAAGGACCGGTCCACACGCACCATCAGCAGGAGGGCATGTGGACCAGGGGAGCAAAGAGATACACTACACACTATCTCCTGTCTGTCAACAACAGGACTATCCTGAGAGAAGTAATTCATCCACCAGCCTGGAGTGTCCACCACAGTGACTTGTCTCCCGGCAACATCCCCCTGCTCCCACCATGCATTGCGCTGTTCTCCTTCTGACCTCAAAGCTTCCTCCTTGACCCAGGATGGTGTTTCCTGCTGAACTCTTCCCTGAGCCCCGAGCTCCAAGCAGTACGACTCTGATTTCGGAGAGATGACATGACTCCCCTGAAGGAAACAATGCAACATCATAATAGATAGTGCTTTACGCTGTCATTTTTAACAAGGAGCACATGTGCGCCTAAGTTGGAAAATGTAGGAGCACACAATGAAATGAAGCTGCACAATGAGAAATATTTTTTATTTTTTTATTTTTTATTTAACCAGGTAGGCCAGTTGAGAACAAGTTCTCATTTACAACTGCGACCTGGTCAAGATAAAGCAAAGCAGTGCGACACAAACAACATGGAATAAACAAAAGTACAGTCAATAACACAATAGAAAAAGTCTATATACAGTGTGTGCAAATGTAGTAAGGTGGTAAGACAATAAATAGGCCATAGTAGCGAAGTAATTACAATTTAGAAAATTAACAAGGGAGTGATAGATGTGCAGATGAGGATGTGCAAGTAGAAATACTGGTGTGCAAAAGAGCAAAAAAGTAAATAAAAACAATATGGGGATGAGGCAGGTAGGTTGGATGGGATATTTACAGATGGGCTGTGTGCACCTGCAGCCAATGGTTAGCTGCTCAGATAGCTGATGCTTAAAGTTAGTGAGGGAGATATAAGTCTCCAACTTCAGCGATTATTGCAATTCGTTCCAGTCATTGGCAGCAGAGAACTGGAAGAAAGGTGGCCAAAATTGGTGTTGGCTTTGGGGATGACCAGTGAGATATACCTGCTGGAGCGCGAGCTACGGGTGGGTATTGTTATGGTGACCAGTGAGCTGAGATAAGGCGGAGCTTTACTTAGTCTGGCGACGAATATGTAGCAAGGGCCAGTCAACGAGAGCATACATGTACATGAAGTCGAGGATCGGTAGGATAGTCAATTTTACGAGGGTATGTTTGGAAGGAGGCTTGGTTGCGAAATAGGAAGCCGATTCTAGATCAATTTGGATTGGAGATGTATAATATGAATCTGGAAGGAGAGTTTACAGTCTAGCCAGACACCTAGGTATTTGTAGTTGTCCACATTTAAGGTAATAAAGCTAGAATCCTTCATTTATGAATTCCAAGTCTCACAGCAAAATTTTTTGGCACATATGTGAGTAAAATGGTCGCACTGTAAAGCCCTGATAGAACAGAAATATTCTAAAATCTACTGTTGGCAATATGGCAAAGCATTGTGTCCTAAGAACCATCTTAGTGATAACTTACCATTGAGCAGAGATCTCTGTTTCTGCATCTTCATCAATCTCTGCTGAGCCCTTTGCTCCACTATCCTCTTCTTTTCCTCCACCTCTTGTAAAAGCAGTTCCTCCATTTTAAAACAGCTGTGACTATTTTCTGTCACCAGTCTCTGCATCTTCCTGAACAGCCCTGTGACCTGATTTCCACCTGGTCCACTCTTCATGTTGAGGCAGTGATACCTATGACTGCATTTCTCCACCAGCCACAGGGGGGCCGTGCCTCCCCTCTTGACTTGCTGCTCCATGTGCAGGTGTCCAGGCCAGTCACTGCAGGTGAAGACGACCATACAGTGACTCCACACTCTCTCACTGAGGAGGGCCAGGTGCTCCTCTACAGCCCTGCGACGCTTCTCACAGAACACTGAGTGTGCCTCAATGACGATAAGGAAAATATGGGGTCCCGGGGTGGACAGAGAGACACTGCGCACATTTTGCAATTGTTCATAGTGCTTTAAATCTAACAATGTGAATGAAACACTTTGTATTCATACATTTTATGTCCACAGCAGACGTGTTATACATGACAGTATTCTTATTTGTTTGTGACAGGGGAGCTCTACTGTCCCTCAGAGCTGAGAATAATGCTGCTGAGTGGCCGCAACACAGGCAGGAGCTCTGCTGGAAACACCATCCTGGGCAGAGAGCACTTTAAAGTAGGGTGCCATGCTACTGACTGTGTGGAAGGACAAGGAAAGGGCAGGGGTAAGACTGTGACAGTTTTGGACCCACCAGGCTGGCTGTCAGTGGGTCCTGGCTCCCTGACGTCTCCCTCAGCCTCTGGGGTAACTGTGGTCCTGGTGGTTGTGAATGTGAGCTCCTCCTTCAGCCACACTGTCTGGAGAACAGCAGAAAAACACCCGGAGGTGCTCGGAGAGAAAGTATGGAATAGAATCATGGTCCTATTCCCCTTTGGGGACTGGCTGGGGGACACGACCATCGAGCAGCGCATTGAGAGTGAGGGAGAGCCCCTCCAGAGGCTTGTCGAGAGGTGTGTGAACAGATATCATGTGTTGGACAGTAAGAACCAAGGGACTGGTGCACAGGTCACTGAGCTGCTACAGAAGATAGAGGAGATGCTGGTGGAGGAGAGGTTGGAGGTTCTACAGAGAAGAGAATAGGTTGGGAAGAGTCTCACAGTGATGCAGGAGCCAGAGATAGATGGAGTGATGGGAGAGGGCAGAGAGGTCCTTGTAGCAAACCACACAGATGCTCCCTTTCATGATGGTAGGCAAGACCAAGATTTCATTATGTATTTACTATTTATTCTGACAGAGCTCTCTTGTGTTGCAGCGTGTGAGGTGGCTAGTTCAGAGGACCTTCTAACCCCAGATGACTCAGGAGCCCCAGACTTTGGTGTACAGGAGTTGGCACTACCAGAGGCCAGTGGAGGATGGTGGACTGAAGCAAATCACTCCATCCTTGATGTGGAGGGGTTTCTGTCCAGCATGGCCAGTGTGCTTCAGGGGAATCAGGAGGGGCTGATGTGGAACATGGGGGGCAGACAGACACTAGTGGTGAACCTCCCAGACTGTCTCCACGCTGGACCTACTCAGAGCCATCATCTGAGATGGAATGGACAGAATGGTAGAAAACGGGTCACCCTGTTCTCTCCAGGACACCAAGCTCTCCTCCTGGTCCAGCAACCCAAAGAACCAGAAAGAATGCTGGTGAAGAACCAGGAAGACATAGTGGATATACAGTCCCTTGGACACCCCAGGCTGAGGGACATGACCCTCAAGGAGATAACAGAACAGGAGGCCTGCAGGCCTTGATTGACCAATGGGGGAACAGTAATTTGGAGGAGCTTGAAGCCTTCATTGACTCCTATTTTGAAATGGTGTGGAAGAAAACCATGGGGTCTTTCATAGTAGAGGAGGACGACTGTCTCACCATCAACAGCCCAGAGCTGAATGATGTTGGGGAGGATCTTGTAAATAATGGTGACCAGGAGGTGCTGTCATCCATTGACAAGAAGCTGTCTAAGCTGGACCTCCTGGAAGGCATGCAGAGAGACTTGCTGGACCTCAGACAGAGTCTGGATCGCAGCTGTGACATCATACAGGAACTCAGTGACAAAAGTAAAGCAACACAGAAGCCTGCTGTTCCCTCTGATGCAGGGGAGGCAGAAGTGGAGGAAAGTTGCTTATCGGAGAGATGTTCAACAATAACATAAATGATAAGTTATAGATTGGTTTGTTTTATCTAAATATGCCCTAACATCATTGTTCAGGTAACAACTAATTAACAGTATTGATTTATTGATGGAGTTAATGCTAATGGCGAGGCAGTATATTAACTTCATGATGTCATGTGTTTCCACAAGGGGGAGCCCTCTGACAAGCAATTGTGGGGGGTTGGTCTCCTGCATAGGTTACTGTATCTATTTCACTACATGAAATATTTCACTCCATTATTATGCAAGATACCAGTCATTTTAAATCAGTTATTGTTGATAATTTCCTAGATTATTATTTTATTTATCTTATGAGGCTTGTATAAAGACATATCAGGGTCCAGATGACAGCACGTGTCATGCCAAAAAAGTAACGTATTATATATCATGAAACATATCATGCCATCCAAGTGGCCACTCTTTTTTTGTGTTTGCTCATGAGACTTGTTCGAGTCAATGTAAAAAGAATTGACAGCAACAAAGACTGAGAGCCGTGACCCTCTTAGGTGGTGGGTAAGCTGAGGATGAAAAACTGTCTGACTGTGCTGTGATGTGGTGACTGTCTGCAGGTGCTGCAGCCCCAGCCTCAGCCCACTGGCTGATGACTCATCTCTCTACAGCAGAAGCAGAACATGTACAGTAGAACTGGGCTGATTCACAACTGGAAGGGAAATACTCTAGGTCTTCACATTGGGTAGCTACTGTACATAAATAAGGGCATGGAGTTTTTCCTCTTCAGGTCACATGGTTAGGAAACACTTCAGGTGCTCTTCACAATTGCTCTCCATCTTGCAACATGCTGAGGTGTGTGAGAGGGAGAGAGAAAGAGTGAGAGAGAAAGGGGGAGGAATAGTAAGAGAGAGAGGGAGAGCAAGAGAGAGAGATGCAGAAACAGAGCATGTCCTAAATTACCTTCAATCTCCGGTTAATGAAAAACAGGAAGTTGGTTCAGGCAGACCAGACATTGTGTTAGCTGAGAATACCATAAAGCTGGAAGGCTACATTTCTAATATAATAATATAATATATGCCATTTAGCAGACGCTTTTATCCAAAGCGACTTACAGTCATGTGTGCATACATTCTACGTATGGGTGGTCCCGGGAATCGAACCCACTACCCTGGCGTTACAAGCGCCATGCTCTACCAACTGAGCTACAGAAGGACCCTTTCAGAATTTGCCCAAGAGCCAGAGAGATGAGTCACACAGACACATACAGCGGCTAATAGATTTCTGGCTGGGTTAATAAAAACAATTTGCAAAGCCTGGTGCAGTCAAGGTCAATCTCTATCTACCTTTAAAGCCAACATGTAAGAACCTCAAAGTAAAGTGTTTTTATTGGGCAATTTCTGTTGAAATCTGGAAATGTGAAGACATAAAAAAAATGTTTTTGCCAATATATTATTTTTTGGACCCTCTGAACGAGGTTACAACGTTGACAGATTGATGAAAAAATAGATGTTTTATTGTCACATACACCAGATAGGCAGTTCTGTAAAAAATATTGATACTCAGACATTGTAGAATTGCTGAAACTTAGGCCCAAAACCAGCCAGACAATTGTACTTTCCGCTCAATACTGTTTTTTTGTCAACCTCTAGTTGAACTCTCTACATCCAATATCCACCATTGTTAATAGCAACAATGGGTTATTTTAGAGTAAAGAAATCCCACAGCCACAAAGTGAGGCTCTTGGGGCATAAATGCACTTGTTCACATAGCCTCGGCATCCAGTCTCTTCCCTGGCCTGGTGTGTTTTTCCCTACTCAAACTAGAAGTACCATTCTGGGAGCATGCATTATGCAGCGATCCCCAGACTGCTTGTAGAGAGTGAGGAGGGTCCCACCTGGTGTGTTCAGAGTGCATCTCCCCACCGCCCACCTTACTGGCCAATGGGAGAGAGGGTTGTGACTGCCATCCCAGCATTGCCTGAACTGGAAAGAAAGGAGAGTAAGTACAAAGTGGTAAACAGAGAGGATATGGGATGTTTTAATATGTTGTAATATGAACCATGGCTCTCAAACAACAGATGTAAACTCCAAAAGGGTTCTCCGGCTGTCCCCAAAGGAGAACCCTTTTGGGTTCCATATAGAACCCTCTGTGGAAAGGGTCTCCTATGGCGACAGCCGGAGAACCCTTTTAGGTTCCAGATAGCACATTTTTTCCTAAGAGTGTACAAGGGAGGAGGAAGGGAAAGAGTGGTGATGAGTAGATTTGATGTTTGCAAGACTTCCTCCCACTGTGAGCCAGAGGTGACTTGCAATCATGATCTCTTTATCTCTGTCAGTCTCTCTCTGCATCTCACTGGATTATTCCCTCATGAATATCAATCCCCCTTTTATCCACTCCTCCCTCTCTTTCTCACCCTCTTGCTGTAACATCCAT
Source organism: Oncorhynchus keta (assembly GCF_023373465.1). Classification (NCBI taxonomy): domain Eukaryota; kingdom Metazoa; phylum Chordata; class Actinopteri; order Salmoniformes; family Salmonidae; genus Oncorhynchus; species Oncorhynchus keta. Next base: position 25,237,816 of record NC_068425.1, on the reverse strand, counting down.
CCTCCTTTAGCCTCCAACAGCCTAACACAGCAGGCATAGAAAGACATCTGAGCGAAGTTCCCACTTCCGATGTTCAGGGGAAACTGAAGTTAGGTTGAAAATACTCCATCCCTGTAAAGCAGATGTTATGTGTGTTCTGGTGACGCAGCATAGGATAGTCCTCCAGTCACTAGTCTTCTTCTCTCTACCCCCCCAATCTTACAGCTCCAGTTGTGAGTCTCAGCCCTCCCCACTCATTAAAAAAGATTTGCAGCTTGGACGGAAGCTGGAGAGAAATGGATCTCTCAGCGTGATGGTGGTGCAGTGGCCGTTTGGCCCAGGAGACAGTCTTGAGCCCACATTCATCTCCATTAGTAGGACAGCCCAGCCCCCCACACACATACAGGATCACTTTTCACCGCCTGCTATTTTTCCAGGTGGAGAGAGAGGATGGGAAAAGGAGGTAGGGAGAGAAGCAGGCATGGAGAGGGAGGGAGAGAGGGGGATGATTTAGACTTTGTGAAAAATAAATCAGCCATCCTTCCCTTCCCCTCTCCACGCTCCAATGTCATGACCCCCCAAGGGGTCAATGTCTGTCTGAGGTGGTACACTGTAGATCAGGGGGAGGGCTGAACCTCTATACCTCATAAAGAGTGCATCTTGATATGCATAGGGCCATATGCTTTCTGATTTCATATGAATAAAAACAAGCTGTTATTAAAAAGCTGCTGGACACAACTGTCATAATGTTTATCTACTAAAAATATATTTAGATCGATATAGTAACAAACAATAGTGAAGCTTTCAAAATATGCCATGGGACCCAGAAGGATTCAGAAGGACTCTATTGGGGGAACAGGATAAGGCTTGTGGTCAGTTCCTAAAATGAATTATTATTATCCGATGAATCAGCTGCGATTGGTTTGCACAGAGACCGCTTGGCTTACCCAAGAATGTAAAGGTAACTGAACTAAATGACTATCGCCCAGCAGCACTCACTTCTGTCATAATGAAGTGCTTTGAGAGACTAGTCAAGGATCATAACACCTCCACCTTACCTGTTTCCCATGACCCACTGCAATTTGCTTACCACCCCAATAGGTCCACAGATGATGCAATCGCCATCACACTGCAGACTGCCCTATCCCATCTGGACAAGGGGAATAACTGTGTAAGAATGCTGTTCATTGACTATAGCTCAGCATTCAACACCATAGTACCCTCCAAGCTCATCATTAGGCTTGAGCGTTCTCAGCCTCCTCCAGTACTCCCTGTTCACCCATGACTGCGTAGCCATGCACGCCTCCAACTCAATCATCAAGTTTGCAGACGACACAACAGTAGTAGGCTTGATTACCAACAATGAGACAGCCTACAGGGAGGAAGTGAGGGCACTCGGAGTGTGGTGTCAGGATAACAGCCTCTCACTCAACATCAACAAAACAAAGGAGATGATCGTGGACTTCAGGAAACAGCGGAGGAAGCACCCCCCTATCCACATCAATGGAACAGTAGTGGAGAAGGTGGAAAGTTTTAAGTTCCTCGGCGTACACATCACTGACAAACTGAAATGGTCCACCCACACAGACAGTGTGGTGAAGAAGGCGCGACAGCACCTCTTCAACCTCAGGAGGCTGAAGAAATTTGGCTTGTCACCTAAAACCTTCACAAACTATTACAGATGCACAATTGAGAGCATCCTGTTGGGCTGTATCACCGCCTGGTATGACAACTGCACTGCCCACAACCGCAGGGCTCTCCAGAGGGTGGTGCGGTCTGCACAATAATAATAATAATATATGCCATTTAGCAGACGCTTTTATCCAAAGCGACTTACAGTCATGTGTGCATACATTCTACGTACAACACATCACCGGAGCCAAACTTCCTGCCCTCCAGGACACTTACACCACCCGATGTCACAGGAAGGCCAAAAAGATAATCAAGGACAACAACCACTCGAGCCACTGCCTGTTCACCCCACTACCATCCAGAAAGCGAGGTCAGTACAGGTGCATCAAAGCTGAGACAGAGAGACTGAAAAACAGCTTTTATCTCAAGGCCATAAGACTGTTAAACAGCCATCACTAACATAGAGAGGCTGCTGCCTACATACAGACATACATTGAAATCATTGGCCACTTTAATAAATGGATCACAAGTCACTTTAATAATGCCACTTCAATAATGTTTACATATCTTGCATTACTCATCTCATATGTACAGTTGAAGTCAGAAGTTGACATACACTTAGGTTGGAGTCATTAAAACTCGTTTTTCAACCACTCCACAAATTTCTTGTGAACAAACTATAGTTTTGCCAAGTCAGTTAGGACATCTACTTTGTGCATGACACAAGTAATTTTTCAAAGATTGGTTCATCCTTGGGAGCAATTTCCAAACGCCTGAAGGTACCACGTTCATCTGTACAAACAATAGTTCGCAAGTATAAACACCACTGGACCACGCAGCTGTCATACCGTTCAGGAAGGAGACGCGTTCTGTCTCCTCGAGATGAACGTACTTTGGTGCGAAAAGTGCAAATAGATCCCAGAACAAAAGCAAAGGACCTTGTGAAGATGCTGGAGGAAACAGGTCCAAAAGTATCTATATCCACAGTCAAACAAGTCCTATATCGACATAACCTTGAAAGGATGCTCAGCAAGGAAGAAGGCACTGCTCCAAAACTCCCATAAAAAAGCCAGACTATGGTTTGCAACTGAAATGTCCTCTGGTCTGATGAAACAAAAATAGAACTGTTTGGCCACAATGAACATCGTTATGTTTGGAGGAAAAAGGGGGAGGCTTGCAAGCCGAAGAACACCATCCCAATAGGGAAGCACAGGGGTGGAAGCATCATGTTGTGGGGGTGCTTTGCTGCAGGAGGGACTGGTGAACTTCACAAAATAGATGGCATCACGAGGGAGGAGAATTATGTGGATTTATTGAAGCAACATCTCAAGACATCAGTCATGAAGTTAAAGCTTGGTCGCAAATGGGTCTTCCAATTGGACAATAACCCCAAGCGTACTTCCAAAGTTGTGGCAAAATCGCTTAAGGACAACAAAGTCAAGGTTTTGGAGTGGCCATCACAAAGCCCTGACCTCAATCCCAAAGAATATTTGTGGGCAGAACTGAAAAAGTGTGTGCGAGCAAGGAGGCCTACAAACCTGACTCAGTTACACCAGTTCTGTCAGGAGGAATGGGCCAAAATTCACCCCTTATTGTGGGAAACTTGTGGAAGGCTACCCGAAACGTTTGACCCAAGTTAAATAATTTAAAGGCAATGTTTCCAAATACTATTTGACTCTATGTAAACTTCTGACCCACTGGGAATGTGATGAAAGAAATAAAAGCCGAAATAAATAATTATCTCATCTATTATTCTGACATTTCACATTTTTTAAATAAAATTGTGATCTTAACTGACCTAAGACTGGGAATTGTTACTCGGATTAAATGTCAGGAATGAGGAAAAACTGAGTTTAAATGTATTTGGCTAAGGTGTATGTAAACTTCTGACTTCAACTGTATATACTGTATTTTATACAATGTATTGCATCTTGTCTATGTCGCTCTGTCATTGCTCAACCGTATATTTATATTTATATTTATATTTATATTTATATATATATTTATATGTTCTTATTCCATTCCTTTACTTAGATTTGTGTATTAGGTAGCTGTTGTGGAATTGTTAGATTACTTGTTAGATATTGCTGCACTGTCGGAACTAGAAGCACAAGCATTTCGCTACACTTGCAATAACATCTGCTAAGCATGTGTATGTGCCCAATAAAATTGTACTTTAATTTTACAATCTAGATTTTCAAGAACTGAACCTTCCCCAACCCCTCCTGTCTCCCCTACCTCCACCTGCAAATCCCAGGTCGAGGGAAACCTCAAGTACAAAGTTGCAGGAAACAATTAAGACTAACAATTGGGCACCAGTGAAACTGAGTTCCAGTTCATTTTGAATCTGCGTCTGTTTCTCAGGGACTGGTACCTGCTAAATCATGAAGCTCAACCACTGCTCTGCTACATACTGTACATTAACAACTTATGACAGGGTTGATGCTACAAACCACTGAGAAGAAGGCTATGAGAAGACCTTCTCCTAGCCGATGAGGACTGGGTTTACCTCTTTCTGACCCTGAGCTCTATTGGACCTTCAGACATTTTAATAAACTCTACTTCTCATCATGTGTTGCTGGATGAAGATGCAGTGGATTGGAAAAACGTTCCCTGTTGCCTCAAGAGCTGTGGCCACAGATAGAGTGCTCTTACAAATAACAACTTAATATATATTCCTTCCTGTTATGAAATGGCATGTCTGGATATTTCTGTGATTGTTGTTGGACAGTCTATTTCACCTGATACGGATGGGGTTTGTATAGAGTGGACACTGTGATGATATAACAGCAAGGCTATTGCTTTGTGGCTGGAATGATAAGGGACACAAAGAGCAGTATATGTTCACAATGCTATGCTTTATCTTGGCCAGGTCGCAGTTGCAAATGAGAACTTGTTCTCAACTTGCCTACCTGGTTAAATAAAGGTGAAATAAAAATATATAGCCTGTATGGATTCAGCATGTAAGGTTGTCTATGATGAGGTTTATTGGGCTGCTGACTGGAGAGAGAGTTGATGAAAATACAGCAAGTTAGAGAGAGGAGGAGAAAAGGAGGAGGAGAAAGGGGAAAGTGTTCAAGTGCAAATTCTAGCATCCATTTGCAAAAACATAGAGACATAAGCATGCCACACACTGCTACAAAAACATCCTGTATACACACTTGAATGACACGTACTGTACAAACACACGCAAACACATGCACACGCACACAAACACACACACACCAATGCAAACGCACACACACACACAGAACATTTATTATCTCCTTGTTTGCTTGTTGGGGATTTCCAGGACATTAGATTGAAGCCATGTGTGCTGCTTGACTGAACCTGTCCCAGCCACACAAGGTTAAAGGCTTTGATCACTGCCAATGAGGCAAACAATATGGTCAGACTGACCCGTGCAAATAAGCATATGCACAACACAGACAGACACACACACACATTATCTTTCCACATCCGCCCTGGGTGGCAAGTAAAATTACACACAAACAAACTAAATACATATTGAAGCACACACATCAACATAATGTAGGCATACATTTGTGTTTGGATGTTTTGGGTTGCCATCTCACAATTGGTGTATTATTTATTTATATGGTTTATTTCATTGGATCAGGCACACACTTTGATTATCCTATTAAATGTCATAATTCATTAGTAAATATTATTCAATAGAATGGAGCTGAGGAAGTCCAGTGCCTGCAGAGTTCAATGAGAGCCTGAGCTCAGATCACATTGTGGAAGGGAAGGAAGCAGGGAGGAAGAGGAAGAGGAGATCAGGTTATCACTGATGGCTATTCAATACCAGGCCACCAACCAATCAGATTAGACCCTCTCTGTGCCTGGCTGTCAATACTCATCACTAAGATCGTCTGTGTTAACACTTCTCCTTTCCTCCTTCCCTCGTTTGCTTTTTCTTTCAGTTCCTCTCCTCTCCTCTCCTCTCCTCTCCTCTCCTCTCCTCTCCTCTCCTCTCCTCTCCTCTCCTCTCCTCTCCTCTCCTCTCCTCTCCTCTCCTCTCCTCTCCTCTCCCTCCCCTCCCTCCTCTCCTCTCCTCTCCTCTCCTCTCCTCTCCTCTCCTCTCCCTCCCCTCCTCTCCTCTCCTCTCCTCTCCTCTCCTCTCCTCTCCTCTCCCTCCCCTCCTCTCCTCTCCTCTCCTCTCCTCTCCTCTCCTCTCCTCTCCTCTCCTCTCCTCTCCTCTCCTCTCCTCTCCTCTCCTCTCCTCTCCTCTCCTCTCCCTCCCCTCCTCTCCTCTCCTCTCCTCTCCTCTCCTCTCCTCTCCTCTCCTCTCCTCTCCCCTCCCCTCCTCTCCTCTCCCTCCTCTCCTCTCCTCTCCTCTCCTCCCCTCCCCTCCCCTCCCCTCCTCTCTCCTCCCTGGTGCTGTCCATTTAACAGATAAGATGAAGACATCCAGTGGAGGTCTTGGTCTCAGTGGTTGTTAAGGATCCCAGGACACTCATACAGAGGATGAGAGGTTTAAACGATGGTCTCCTGGCTTAGTTCCCATGCACTCTCACATACACTAAGACTCATTCCACTGTTTGATATGCTGAATACATGACTAGCTGCGTGTGTCCAGAACAAAATAGCTGCAATGCCTTAACACCCCCCTCCCCTCAATACATATTGTATGTATTGAGAGATAGAAATGAAACCATATCTTAGTGCAAATAGCAAACTACTGCTACTGATATACTCATAATAAAATACATTACTGATATGTTCTTCAAATGTTATACACACCATTTTACACAATACAATAATAACAGTATTGTTGCGGAAAATTCTAATTCTGCCACAACAATATGCAATAATAATCTCCCTCCCCCCGAGAAGACCCCAGGGGGGTCCCCACCTCCCAACATCATCAATATTCACCCAGAGCAGACCATCCATTTAGCTGATTAGAGCTAGTAGCTCAACCAGACTGATTAGAATGGGAGGGGAGAGCAGGAGGGAGACTAAAGAGAATCACTCCTCTCTTTTCTGTGGCCAGTATGTGGTGGTGAGTGTCCAGTTGCAAAATACTGCTATGCATCCATCCACCAGGCTGGGTTCCTACATGTGCCCCCATGTGCTCTACGACACTCTGCACAATCAGTAGGAGAAGGGAGGCAGGACCCACTGGGCACAGACGTCAAATCAACATCTATTCCACATTGGTTCAAAGTAATTCTATTTTAATGAAATGGAAACAACGTTGATTCAACCAGCATGTTCCCAGTGGGGAGTTTTCCATTCTAATCTACACACACAACATGAACAACCTAGCATGTATCCCACCAGTGGAAACAGGATGCTGTGTTTATTAACTGACCTGCCTGCTTACAGACAACATCCTTCTCACATCTGGGGGATGTCAAGGGCACACTGGACTTCCATCCTGTTTGCTGAATTCTCAGACCACATCCTCAGGACCAATAGAGGACCACCATGTCTGTATTTGTCTGATACCCTCTCACTCCTCAATGCTCTCATGGACAGATAGACCATACTGTAATAGACAGGTCTGTCTCTATCACCTGTACAAACACAGGCAGCCATGGCCACTTCCCTGTGACATCCTCAGGATCATCCCCTCTAACGGGTCAGGTGCTTTACAACCTGGTCTCCCCAGCCTCAGTGCACCTTGCCACAACCCTGACCACTGATTCTGTTTGGCTTCTTCTGAGCCACAGAGTCAAGGGGTAGATTGGGTCAATGTCTGGTCATGGTTAGTGCCTCCTACCAGCCCCAGCCCACCTCCCACTGGCCTCACAGATGTCAGAGGAGGACTGTGACTCGAGACATGAGGTATGAGTTTACACTTTGAAGATACCGTATAGCCACACAATGCATGACGAGGGGTGCTGTATATCATGCTGTATGCGTTTAGCTTTTTCCCTTTAATTTATACAGAGCTGTCATTTGAATTCACTGTCCATGTCAGTTAGAGGTATTCAGCGTAGTACAAAGCATAGTAAACATGACTCAATCTAGCAAAAACACTCACAGGGGAGAGTTATGCATGCGCACACATAACTAGAACAAAGGATTGTTCCCTAAAAGAAACAGGGAGAGATTACAGTCATCTGTGATTTTGGACTTGTTGACCGCAGGCCCCAAAACAGAATGGATATCATTAGTCAGCCCATTAACGAGAGGGCTAATTAACACTTAACTAATGCACTTAGCATCACATTATGATTGAGGGGGAGCTCACAGTCGGCGTTCCAATTCATCCCAAAGAGAGGGGGCATTTATATAATGGTCCTGATGGGATCGTCATTTGTCTGTTAATGTTCTGTATTATGTCATGTTTCATGTTTTGTCTGGACCCCAGGAAGAGTAGCTGCTGCTTTCTCAACAGCTAATAGGGAATCTAATAAAATATAAAAAATACTAAATACTGTGCTGATAGATAGGCTCTAACTCTAGTACACTGTACTGATAGACTCTAACTCTAGTACACTGTGCTGATAGACTATAACTCTAGTACACTGTGCTGATAGACTCTAACTCCAGTACACTGTACTGATAGGCTCTAACTCCAGTACACTGTACTGATAGGCTCTAACTCCAGTACACTGTACTGATAGGCTCTAACTCTAGTACACTGTACTGATAGGCCCTAACTCCAGTACACTGTACTGATAGGCTCTAACTCCAGTACACTGTACTGATAGGCTCTAACTCCAGTACACTGTACTGATAGGCTCTAACTATAGTACACTGTACTGATAGGCCCTAACTCCAGTACACTGTGCTGATAGGCCCTAACTCCAGTACACTGTACTGATAGACTCTAACTCTAGTACACTGTACTGATAGGCCCTAACTCCAGTACACTGTACTGATAGACTCTAACTCTAGTACACTGTGCTGATAGGCCCTAACTCCAGTACACTGTACTGATAGACTCTAACTCCAGTACACTGTGCTGATAGACTCTAACTCTAGTACACTGTGCTGATAGGCTCTAACTCCAGTACACTGTACTGATAGACTCAAACTCTAGTACACTGTGCTGATAGGCCCTAACTCCAGTACACTGTACTGATAGACTCTAACTCGAGTACACTATGCTGATAGACTCTAACTCTAGTACACTGTGCTGATAGGCTCTAACTCCAGTACACTGTACTGATAGACTCTAACTCTAGTACACTGTGCTGATAGGCTCTAACTCCAGTACACTGTACTGATAGGCTCTAACTCCAGTACACTGTACTGATAGACTCTAACTCTAGTACACTGTGCTGATAGGCTCTAACTCCAGTACACTGTGCTGATAGGCTCTAACTCCAGTACACTGTGCTAATAGGCTCTAACTCCAGTACACTGTGCTGATAGGCTCTAACTCTAGTACACTGTGCTGATAGGCTCTAACTCCAGTACACTGTGCTGATAGACCCTAACTCCAGTACACTGTGCTGATAGAACCTAACTCCAGTACACTGTACTGATAGACTCTAACTCTAGTACACTGTGCTGATAGGCTCTAACTCCAGTACACTGTACTGATAGACTCTAACTCTAGTACACTGTGCTGATAGGCTCTAACTCCAGTACACTGTGCTGATAGGCTCTAACTCCAGTACACTGTACTGATAGACTCTAACTCTAGTACACTGTGCTGATAGGCTCTAACTCCAGTACACTGTACTGATAGACTCTAACTCTAGTACACTGTGCTGATAGGCTCTAACTCCAGTACACTGTGCTGATAGGCTCTAACTCCAGTACACTGTGCTAATAGGCTCTAACTCCAGTACACTGTGCTGATAGGCTCTAACTCTAGTACACTGTGCTGATAGGCTCTAACTCCAGTACACTGTGCTGATAGACCCTAACTCCAGTACACTGTGCTGATAGACCCTAACTCCAGTACACTGTACTGATAGACTCTAACTCTAGTACACTGTGCTGATAAGCTCTAACTCCAGTACACTGTACTGATAGACTCTAACTCTAGTACACTGTGCTGATAGGCTCTAACTCCAGTACACTGTACTGATAGACTCTAACTCCAGTACACTGTGCTGATAGGCTCTAACTCCAGTACACTGTGCTGATAGGCTCTAACTCCAGTACACTGTACTGATAGACTCTAACTCTAGTACACTGTGCTGATAGGCTCTAACTCCAGTACACTGTACTGATAGACTCTAACTCTAGTACACTGTGCTGATAGGCTCTAACTCCAGTACACTGTACTTCTAGACTCTAACTCCAGTACACTGTGCTGATAGACTCTAACTCTAGTACACTGTGCTGATAGGCTCTAACTCCAGTACACTGTGCTGATAGGCTCTAACTCCAGTACACTGTACTGATAGACTCTAACTCCAGTACACTGTGCTGATAGGCTCTAACTCCAGTACACTGTGCTGATAGGCTCTAACTCCAGTACACTGTGCTGATAGGCTCTAACTTCAGTACACTGTGCTGATAGGTCCTAACTCCAATACACTGTGCTGATAGGCTCCAACTCCAGTACACTGTGCTGATAGGCTCTAACTCCAGTACACTGTGCTGATAGGCTCTAACTCCAGTACACTGTGCTGATAGGTTCTAAATCCACAAGATGTTGGAACTTTGCCATGGGGACTTGCTTCCATTCAGCCACAAGACCATTCGTGTGGTTGGTCACTGATGTTGGGTGATTAGGTCTGGCTCACAGTCGGCGTTCCAATTCATCCCAAAGTTGTTAGATGGGGTTGAGGTCAGGGCTCTGCGTAGGCCAGTCAAGATCTTTCACACTGATCTCTTCAAGCCATTTCTGCACGGGGGCATTCAAATTAAATCAAATTTATTTATATATCCCTTCGTACATCAGCTGATATCTCAAAGTGCTGTACAGAAAGCCAGCCTAAAACGCCAAACAGCAAGCAATGCAGGTGTAGAAGCACGGTGGCTAGGATAAACTCCGTAGAAAGGCCAAAACCTAGGAAGAAACCTAGAGAGGAACCAGGTTATGAGGGGTGGCCAGTCCTCTTCTGGCTGTGCCGGGTGGAGATTATAACAGAACATGGCCAAGATGTTCAAATGTTCATAAATGACCAGCATGGTCAAATAATAATAATCACAGTAGTTGTCGATAGTGCAGCAAGTCAGCACCTCAGGAGTAAATGTCAGATGGCTTTTCAGAGCCGATCATTATGAGTATCTCTACCGCTCCTGCTGTCTCTAGAGAGTTGAAAACAGCAGGTCTGGGCCAGGTAGCACGTCCGGTGAACAGGTCAGGATTCCATAGCCGCATGCAGAACAGTTGAAACTGGAGGAGCAGCACGGCTTGGTGGACTGGGGAGAGCAAGGAGTCATCATGTCAGGTAGTCCTGAGGCATGGTCCTAGGGCTCAGGTCCTCCGAGAGAAAGAGAGAATTAGAGAATTAGAGAGAGCATACTTAAATTCACACAGGACACCGGATAAGACAGAAGAAGTACTCCAGATATAACAAACTGACACTAGCCCTGCGACACATAAACTACTGCAGCATAAATACTGGAGGCTGAGACAGGAGGGGTCAGGAGACACTGTGGCCCCATCCGATGATACCCCCGGACAGGGTCAAACAGGAAGGATATAACCCCACCCACTTTGCCAAAGCACAGCCCCCACAACACTAGAGGGATATCTTCAACCACCAACTTAACATCCTGAGACAAGGCCGAGTATAGCCCACAAAGATCTCCGCCACGGCACAACCCAAGGGGGGGCGCCAACCCAGACAGGAAGATCACGTCAGTGACTCAACCCACTCAAGTGACGCACCCCTCCTAGGGACGACATGAAAGAGCACCAGTAAGCCAGTGACTCAGCCCCTGTAATAGGGTTAGAGGAAGAGAATTCCAGTGGACAGAGGGGAACCGGCCAGACAGACAGCAAGGGCAGTTCGTTGCTCCAGAGCCTTTCCGTTCACTTTCACACTCCTGGGCCAGACTACACTCAATCATAGGACCTACTGAAGAGATGAGTCTTCAGTAAAGACTTAAAGGTTGAGACCGAGTCTGCGTCTCTCACATGGGTAGGCAGACCATTCCATAAAAATTGAGCTCTATAGGAGAAAGCCCTGCCTCCAGCTGATTGCTTAGAAATTCGAGGGACAATTAGGAGGCCTGCGTCTTGTGACCCTAGCGTACGTGTAGGTATGTACGGCAGGACCAAATCAGAAAGATAGGTAGGAGCAAGCCCATGTAATGCTTTGTAGGTTAGTAGTAAAACCTTGAAATCAGCCCTTGCCTTAACAGGAAGCCAGTGTAGGGAGGCTAGCACTGGAGTAATATGATCAAATTGTTTGGTTCTAGTCAGGATTCTAGCAGTCGTATTTAGCACTAACTGAAGTTTATTTAGTGCTTTATCCAGGTATCCGGAAAGTAGAGCATTGGAGTAGTCTAACCTAGAAGTAACAAATGCATGGATTAATTTTTCTGCATAATTTTTGGCCAGAAAGTTTCTGATTTTTGCAATGTTACGTAGATGGGAAAATCTGTCCTTGAAACAGTCTTGATGTGTTCGTCAAAAGAGAGATCAGGGTCCAGAGTAACGCCGAGGTCCTTCACAGTTTTATTTGAGACGACTGTACAACCATCAATATTAATTGTCAGATTCAACAGAAGATCTCTTTGATTCTTGGGACCTAGAACAAGAATCTCTGTTTTGTCCAAGTTTAAAAGTAGAAAGTTTGCAGCCATCCACTTCCTTATGTCTGAAACACATGCTTCTAGTGAGGGCAATTTTGGGGCTTCACCATGTTTCATTGAAATGTACAGCTGTGTGTCATCCGCATAGCAGTGAAAGTTAACATTATGTTTTCAAATGACATCCCTAAGAGGTAAAATATATAGTGAAAACAATAGTGGTCCTAAAACGGAACCTTGAGGAACACCGCATTGTCAGGCTGAAACAGGATAGGGCCTTCCCCAAACTGTTGCCATAAAGTTGGAAGCACAGAATTGTCTAGAATACCATCGTATTCTATAGCATTAAGGGGCCTAGCCCGAACCATGATAAACAGTCCCAGACCATTATGCCTCCTCCACCGCATTTTACAGTTGGCACTACGCATTGGGGCAGGTAGCGTTCTCCTAGTATCCGCCAATGCCAGATTCATCTGTCGGACTGCCAGATGTGAAGCGGGATTTATCACTCCACAGGGCACGTTTCCGCGGCTTCAGAGTCCAATGGCGGCAAGCTTTACACCACTCCAGCCAACGCTTGGCATAGCGCATGGTGATCTTACGCTTGTTTGGGGCTGCTCGGACATGGAAACCCACTTCATGAAGCTCCTGACGAACAGTTATTGTGCTGATGTTGCTGCCAGTGGCAGTTTGGAATGTCGTAGTGAGTGTTTCAACCGAGGACAGACGATTTTTAGGAGTTACGCGCTTCAGCATTCGGGGGTCCTGTTCTGTGAGCTTGTGTGGACTACCACTTCACGGCTGAGACATTGTTGGTCCTAGATGTTTCCACTTCACAATAACAGCACTTACAGTTGCTTGGGGCAGCTCTAGCAGGGCAGAAATTTGACAAACTGACATGTTGGAAAAGTCCCAACCTATGACGGTGCCACGTTGAAAGTCACTGAGCTCTTCAGTACCAGGCCATCCTACTGCCACTGTCTTTTTATGGAGATTGCATGGCTGTGTGCTCGATTTTATACATCTGTCAGCAACGGGTGTGGCTGAAATAGGTGAATCCACTAACTTGAAGGGTTGTCCACATTTGGCCATCTAGTGTAGCTCTATATTATCGAAGGGAGTTCAATGTTCTGACTGCTGCTGGAAAAACACTGAAAGAAGTAATTGGATGGATGGGAGGGGTCTTGATGATTTTTATGCACATTTGGAGGTGCGCTTGGTGTACAGAAAGCTCACAGAGGGAAGGTCCCAGGCCAGCCAGAAATCTTTCAGCACAACCCTTTCTAGTCTCTTCTTAGTGAGACTGTCCATGTTACCATACCAAACTGTAACAGACTGTATGAGGCAAAGTCATGAGTAATGTACTTTAAGAAACTTATCATGTTTCATTACTTATTCTAATGAATAGGACATTCAGCTACTTTACCAATTCAAACCTTTAAAATGTTCAGCCTCGTCAAATCTTTATCAAGACTATATTTTATGAGTGACCTTGCCGAGTGGAATGACATTGGCTTACAGTATGCTGACTAATCACAAGGACAGGAACATGATATGTGGGGAGAGAATAATGTATGACTCATAGAAGGCCTTGTCAGCACACCAGCAGCATATACATAACACTACTTAAAGAGCTCTCATTCACTGGCTATTTGCTATCTATGGCCAGTTGGATAGATACATTTCAGCAAGATGTTCTGTTCACCTCCATAACCATGTAATCATCATCATATTCATCATCACCTCTTTCAATGGGCTGTTAATCCATTAGCAAGTTGCCATGACAATCATCTTAGCAAACCAACCAAGTGTATGACAACAAACTGTGGTAGGCCTACCACCTACCATAATGGATAATAATATAGTCTGAAGAGTCATATCGTGGCTACATGCATACAAACAAAAACAACTTGAGTGACCATCTGGAAAGGTCAGTGACACAGTAGAATACTTTCTTACTTGTCTATTTCCTATGCAATGTTTTAGATGAAAGCGACTGGTTGGTCCGTGTCCTCTGGATGGGGGACATGGGGGTGGGAGGAGTGGGGGCTGGTCTTCTGGGAGGATGGAGGATGTGGGATCATTGATGTGTCCAGAGATCAATAAAGGAGAGTATTCAGATCTCAACTGTGAAACCCAACCAGCCTGCCAATGCAAGAGGGCTTCAGCCCATAGAGTAGAGCAGACCCCCTCAGCTGATAGGTACAGGAGGGGTGGAGACAGACAGGGTCAGGGGGACAATAAGGTTATAGTTGAGGTGGGATGTGACGGTAGCAGGTTCAGTGTGCTGCAACCTGATTGGTGGCTTCTGCTGGCCAAATTGTCTGAGCTCAATAACCATCAACACTGGTTTGCCTTTAAGTGTAAATACCTCAATGAGCAGTAAACACAATTATAGAACTCAGACGTGCATTAGTGGTCTTTCAGTGGCCTTCCCAAATTATGTGTGTCATCATGGACTGTGGAGCCTGTCCAAAAACTCCACATAATGGACCATGTGATCTGCTTTGATGGACAGGTTCAATACAGAGCATATCCCAGAGGTATGTGTATGAGCATAATGGCTCAATTGTAAATTCACACTCTCTCTCACTCTATTCACTTACCATATGGCGTTGTGTCATGGTACCATAAGCACAAGTGGTAGGTTAACGGTTGTAAGCCTTGGTATGAAATTACATGACAAGAAATTGTTATAAAATGGATTGTAAAACATGAGTCAATATTAATTAAGTTGTTTCTTTCTTGAAAGTGCACATCCCTCATTGAACTGTCTTACCTTGATAGCCTGATTATTCACAGTAGTGTTACTTCAGGGATGAGCAACTATGCAAGGGAAGTAGTCTCCCTCTTGTGGTGTATCATTATATTGTGTAAGAGACTGTGGTGTATCATTATATTGTGTAAGAGACTGTGGTGTGGCTGGTAAAAAGCCGAGGTCTTTGAGCCATGTTACAATTCCCACCAAGTGGATTATCCCTATTATCGCGATGCATAGGGTGTCTGCCTTTCACACCGGAGACCAGGATTCGCTTACCATTCCCTCTTGCCATTCCCTCTGTTGGTGTCAAGTCGGATGGCGGCCGTTGGGTCGTCGAAAGGCACAGAGATACTTGTGAAGGGGTTTGAAAGAAAGTCGACGTGCCCACTGGTTCGAAAGGGGCAGAATTGCGGTCCTCGCTGTATGAGCCACTTTTCAATTTCCACCAAGTGGGTTAACCCTATTGGCGCATTGCGTGTTTGCCTTTCACGCCTGGATTTGCTTTCCACTTCTTTTGTTCGCTACCAATACTGTATATATATTTTTTTTTTGGGTGCGGCTGGTAAATATTGTAGGCTATAGGCCTACGTACCGTAGCCTACTACGTGACCATGTAGAAAGCGCAAGAATCAAGCTGTGCTTAGAATGATGATGTGCTTGACACCAGTCCCTGAAGAAGGCACAGTGATGCCAAAACGTTGGTGTTTTACCCAGTACATTACTGGGAGCTTGTATATAGAGTATGCAACTCTCTTTTGTTTTTTTATTTCATTTTTTTACATAGTTTGCTCGCCATTGGTCAGCACCTCTACCAACTTTTGGGGTGTGCACCAGCTCACGAAATTCAACCAGTTGACACAATAATACAGACCACATAAATGAGAAATGGTCATTGAAAATGCATGTGAAAAAAAGCAGCTAAAAAGCAGTAGATTTCAAGTAGATTTCCGGGGATGCTTTCTTTGGCAAACAACATGCAATGCAACGCTTTGGAGAGAGAGCTAGAGAGAGCGATAGAGAGAAAGAGAGAGAGAGGGGGAGGGAGAGAAAGAGAGAGAGAGCGATAGAGAGAAAGAGAGAGCGAGATATAGATGACGTGTCTGAAAAGTGGCTCTAGTTGATCCTTGTCTCTTGTCTGTGTAGATCAGGGTCCCCCAACTGGCAGCCAGAGTGACGAATTTGTACTGCAGGTGTTTTTGTTTGGTTGCATTTTCATTGTTGGACATAAAACAATGTACATCAGCCAGCTCCAAGTTTTAATTTGGAATATCTGTTCCCAAGTATGTCCATGCATAATATAGACACGCATTACCATATACAAATGCAAGCAAGGTGTGGAAGTATTATGTGTTAGTCAAATATTATATATGTTTGGGCTTAATGCGGTCAATTTGAAGTCTACAAATGATTTGTAACTATGTTCTTGCCCCCCAACCATCCACTCAAGAAAAAAAATTGACGCACGTCTGAATCTAGTTGATGATACCAGGTGTAGATCGTGCAAGTCGACGACTGCAGAAGTCACAGGGTAAATCGGGAAGGAGTGGACGTGCCTCTCTTCAGTTCGTGCACGACTCTTGCCTCCGCAGTGCACTGCTGGATAGCGCTCAGTACAGTCAGTCTGCGCCGGGACGCTTCACGCACGCACCAGTGACCTGCCAATGCGACGCATCTCACTCTCAAAAGGTCTCGAACACTACACCGCAGCGAAGAGCATGGGGAATTCACTGCGGACTCATTGATAAAGAATTGCCACTGGAATTAAAATGAACAATTCGTCCTGTATGTTCCTTTGCAGTATCCATTTAGTATAGTCTATTTGTTTATGACACTGTAGGAAACCGAAGCATGGCGGGTACCTTATCATTGGTGATGTTGTTTGGAGTGGTGAGTAGTGGCATGATTTATAACTCTGATTTCATAAAGATATATTTCATTTGATTGAATAGGTAGCATGGGAGAAACGTGTTCATTGTTTGCATTTTATTACTTTGCGTTATAACACTGTAGTTGTATTGGACTGGGGATCCCTGCACTGTTCCTCGTATTTCTCCATCTAATGCTGGAAAATTAGTCACGATACTAATCTGAGGAGCTGCTGGAGGGAAGGTGTTTATCTCCCAACCCCCCACACACACACACACATCTCAGAACTAAGCATAATAAACCCGAATGTGTGTTTTATAATAACAGTTATAGTTCCCCATGCTCTTCATCTGAATCCTTTATAGAACAACCATCCTGAATGGTTTTCATAGGCAGGTGCCATAGCCCAAGGTTCCTTTTACAATGTAGGTTTTCATAGCAGGTCCATCCATTCAAAACATCGGACTGAAATGAAAGGCTTGCTCAGTCATCGGTAAATATGCATACTCAGTGTGGTGGAAGCTACTTAGAAAATGTAGTTTACCAAGCTACCAATTACTTCACACTGGAAGAAGTTAAGCTACATTAAAGCTACCCATAAGACAAATATAGTTTATTGAACTAAAGTTACTTTGAAAAAGTAGTTCACCACATCCAAACTAGTTCTTAAAAAACGTTTATATGTGCACCTGAAATGCCATAGATAACAAATTGTAATTGAGGTCATATGTTAACAGAATGTGTAATTTAACCTTAAGAAATAAAAAAAACGAATGTTTCAAGTGAGAATTAGGCAGGTCTAATGCTGAAAAAAAGAAAATGATTGCCTACTTCGCTCATATACCCAGTTTAACTTCTTCCAGTGTGAATTAATTGGTAACTTGGTAAAATATATTTAGCTTATATTTAGCTTATAGTAGCTTCCCCAACACTGAGTATGCATATATGAAAGAGATCTGTGCCATTTACTGATGACTGATCAAACCCTTAACATTTCAGTCCATAGTGATCTAATAACAGTTTTTATGCATGAATCTGTTATGAAATCCTAAAATACCCATATTTTCTCTTTTTATGGAAGTGGGCTTCTGTTGAAGTGGAGGTAGTGACTCTTATCTGAAGTTCAGAAAGTTTTGAGGAATTCATGACATGAGTGTGAATTTTCGATAGTTGGGTTATGATACTGGTGATGGGGATGATTACAAACTATTTGCTATTATTTGGTGAGTGGCTGTCATAGGCTAATCCTCCTGATATTTCAAGACCTGCTGGTCTAATAAGGCTTGTTCATTCACTCACCATGTGAACAGCCCTCTACATTACTCAGGAGCAGTCTGTTTTGACAGCTTCTTTACAACATTGTGGTATTATAGAGCATGTTTGTGGAATTAGATTCAGAAATAGTCTCTAATTGACTGTGAAATCGGGGAGAGTGCAAAGCAGGCATCTCAAGGCTGGGGATGTGACCTGGTGTGTGTATGTGTGTGTGTTTGCGTGTGTGTGCGTGTGTGTGTGTGAGGGCATTGCCTTATTCTACACGTTTGAGTTAAAGACTTAAAGCCAATTTATGCTTGATCCGACAATGTGGTCGGAGGCTCCGTATGGATGGTGTGATGCTATTGCGCAGTCTACAGAGGGAAGTCGCTGCGCGCGGCTCTAATTTTGTGACAATGCGGAGGGCTCCGTATAGCTTCTCATTGACATGATAGGTACAGTTGATGTCGGAAGTTTACATACACCTTAGCCACATACATAAACTCAGTTTTTCACAATTCCTGACATTTAAAATTCCCTGTCTTAGGTCAGTTATTTTTTATTCTTTTAATTTGACCTTTATTTAACTAGGCAAGTCAGTTAAGAATAAATTCTTATTTTCAATGACGGACTAGGAACAGTGGGTTAACTGCCTGTTCAGGGGCAGAACGACAGATTTGTACCTTTTCAGCTCGGGGGTTTGAACTACAACCTTCATGGTTACTAGTCCAACGCTCTAACCACTAGGCTACCCTGCCAACACTTTATTTTAAGAACTTTAAATATCAGAATAATAGAGAGAGTAAGTCGCTCTGGATAAGAGCGTCTGCTAAATGACTTAAATGTAAATGTAAATGTAGAGAGTAGAGAGAATGATTTATTTCAGCTTTTATTTCATTCATCACAATCCAGGTGGGTCAGATGTTTACATACATTCAATTAGTATTTGGTAGCAGTGCCTTTAAATTGTTTAACTTGGTTCAAACGTTTTGGGTAGTCTTCCACAAGGTTCCCATAATAAGTTGGGTGAATTTTGGCCCATTCCTCCTGACAGAGCTGGTGTAACTGAGTCAGGTTTGTAGGCCTCCTTGCTCACACACACTTTTTCAGTTCTGCCCACAAATGTTCTATAGGATTGAGGTCAGGGCTTTATGATGGCCACTCCAATACCTTGACTTTGCTGTCCTTAAGCCATTTTGCCACAACTTTGGAACTATGCTTGGGGTCATTGTGCATTTGGAAGACCCATTTGTGTCCAAGCTTTAACTTCATGACTGATGTCTTGAGATGTTGCTTCAATATATCCACATAATTTTCCTCCCTCGTGATGCCATCTATTTTGTGAAGTGCACCAGTCCCTCCTGCAGCAAAGCACCCCCACAACATGATGCTGCCACCCCCTTGCTTCACGGTTGGGATGGTGTTCTTCGGGCTTGCAAGCCTCCCCCTTTTTCCTCCAAACATAACAATGGTTATTATGGCCAAACAGTTTTATTTTTGTAGATCATGTTGAGAGTAGCAGGCTCCGTATCAGAGGTGAAGCTGGTAAATTGTTTATTTCACTGACAAGATGCACACAGATACAGATAAACTTGGGGGTTTGGGCGGCATTCCAAGTTCACATTCACCGACCTGGTGATTATAGTGTAAGACCATATTCAAATAAAAACAGAGGTTTTGAGCCAAGGTTTGCATGAATTAGTAAGGATAAGAAAATATGCTTATGTGTGGTTTAACAATGCTTTGGGCAATTCTCCAACAGATGGAGACATGCCAAGAGTGGGGGGATTCTGAAATTGCACTTTAGTTGTCCTCAGTTTTATCATTGGATTGTGGTACAAAATGAGGCAATGGTGTGCTTTAGGACCATGCAGATCAATCCAAGCGGTCGGGTAGACTGTTTGGAGTGTTTATCCGACTGGATAAAAATGTAATAAAATAGTTATGTCCCCCCACTTCTAAAACCAAAGTTGTGCCCTTGAGAGGGTTTGAGATTATGTGGGGGATATCACTGGGGGGGGTGGAACGCACACACAGACAGACACGTACGCACACACAGAGCAGATAGAGAGAGGGAAGAGAGAGAGGGAGAAATGTACAGAGCGGATTAGTCGATCGACGGAGAGTGAGAGAGAGAGCTGTGCTGGTGGCTGCTCTCAGTGCATCTGTTTCTGAATGAAAGCAGGGGCTGAGGGAGGGGGAGAGAGGGAGACAGTTAAAGAGAGAGAGAAGGCATTTCAGTGAGAGTGAGACCAGCAGTGTTTCTTAGTAAAATGTGAGGCATTAAACATTAAAGCGCTTCAGTCTAATGGTTTTGATGATTATGACTTCAGAATGTGCTTCACATGATTGTTTCCTTATTTAAATGTATTGTATGTATGAAAACATGCTTTAGTCTTGTGCCTGTGAAGCTGTTTGGCATTTATATCAGAGCGAGAGAGAGGAGGTGACAGAGAAGGGAGAGTGGAGAGAGACAGTGAGAAAAAGACTGGAAATAAAGAGACAGAGAAGGGAGAGTGGAGAGAGACAGTGTGAAAAAGACTGGAAATAAAGAGACAGAGAAGGGAGAGTGGAGAGAGACAGTGAGAAAAAGACTGGAAATAAAGAGACAGAGAAGGGAGAGTGGAGAGAGACAGTGTGAAAAAGACTGGAAATAAAGAGACAGAGAAGGGAGAGTGGAGAGAGACAGTGTGAAAAAGACTGGAAATAAAGAGACAGAGAAGGGAGAGTGGAGAGAGACAGTGTGAAAAGACTGGAAATAAAGAGACAGAGAAGGGAGAGTGGAGAGAGACAGTGTGAAAAAAGACTGGAAATAAAGAGACAGAGAAGGGAGAGTGGAGAGAGACAGTGTGAAAAGACTGGAAATAAAGAGACAGAGAAGGGAGAGTGGAGAGAGACAGTGTGAAAAAGACTGGAAATAAAGAGACAGAGAGAGGGAGAGTGGAGAGAGACAGTGAGAAAAGACTGGAAATAAAGAGACAGAGAAGGGAGAGTGGAGAGAGACAGTGAGAAAAAGACTGGAAATAAAGAGACAGAGAAGGGAGAGTGGAGAGAGACAGTGTGAAAAAGACTAAAGAGACAGAGAAATAAAGAGACAGAGAAGGGAGAGTGGAGAGAGACAGTGAGAAAAAGACTGGAAATAAAGAGACAGAGAAGGGAGAGTGGAGAGAGACAGTGTGAAAAAGACTGGAAATAAAGAGACAGAGAAGGGAGAGTGGAGAGAGACAGTGAGAAAAAGACTGGAAATAAAGAGACAGAGAGAAGATTGTGTGTAGCAGGAAGCAGCATGTGTGTATGCCTTTGCGTGCGTGTGTGAATTTATAGTTTTAAGTTGCGCAATATGAGGACTTGTTATGCAAATTCCAGAGAAGAATCTGTCTTTTACCACACCTAGAAATTAGAGAGAAAAAAAAGAATGTTAACTCTCCCAGGCCCTCTACTGAGTCTGACCAATAGCCCCGTAGACAGCTCCGTTTGTCTTGGCCTTAAAGAAAAAGTTAAGCTGCTCAAATGCTTTACTTCCCGAAACAGTCCCGCCTGGACTTGCAGTATGCTCCAGCCAGCAGTATTCAACTAACACTTGCACTACAAGCGAATAAATAAGGAGGAGAGTAACCCCTATGGTGAAGAAAACACAAATCAAGTATTAGAAAAACAAAGGTAGATCTTCTCCTTATAAATGAATGGGTTCAGGAGTCTTTGTAAACACCCTGCAGACTGACAGCTTCAGTGCGAAGGGCAGTGGGCTGGACATGGATGATCGGAACAGGAATTCTGGGGGGAAGTGTGTGTGTGTGCACGAGTGTGTGCATGCATGGGTGTGTGTGTGTGTGTGTGTGTGTATGGGGAGGATATATTGAAGTGCAACATGAGGTTGTGCATTAGGCACATATGTTTATAGGTGTTACTTGGACCAGTCATGGGTGAGCACCTTGAGGCTTGCCTTTATGTGCCTTTAAAGGCTCTCTGAGGATGGGACAATGTACTGCTCTGTAGAAGAATTAGTCTCTGATTTAGATGTAGACAAAACGATTTATTGCGAATCATGATACGAGGTTAGATTAGGAACATGATTGTAATACGCACCTGGCTGTCATTTTTGCCTTTTTTGCGTTCCCCTCTATGAGGGGCGGCAGCTTGCCTAGTGATTAGAGCGTTGGACTAGTAACCGGAAGGTTGCGAGTTCAAACCCCTGAGCTGACAAGGTACAAATCTGTCGTTCTGCCCCTGAACAGACCCACCGTCATTGAAAATAAGAATATGTTCTTAACTGACTTGCCTGGTTAAATAAAGGTAAAAAATAAAATTTAAAAAAATAAAAATGAGCCAGTATTATGGGTGACCTCTGCTTTAACACCCTTCTGTCTGTTCCTCTGTCTGTGGCAGGTTGGGGTGTTGGTGGCTTCTAAGACGGAGCGGGCGGTGCAGGTGCCCTGTGACTCAGGCCAGTACACCAAGGGTGGAGAGTGCTGCGAGGTGTGCCCACCTGGAGAGGGGGTGGTGAGGAGGTGTGGTGCCAACCAGACCGTCTGTGCCCAGTGCCTAGACAGTGAGTTCATCCTTCAAATGTACAAGCACACATCTATACAGGCATACTGTATTATGCACATGCACACAGGCACGAACACACAGATATTTTCAGGTGCACAACTAGAGGTTTTCTTCGGGATCAAAAAGGGGTTTATGTTGTGGGCGCGGTTAGCCCGTCGGCACGTCATCATTTTAGAAGCCCCCATCTTGGCGGGGTAAAGAATGGCTAATGTTGTGTTCTTTTGCTCAAACACAATAACAACATCTATAATGGTAAATTCATTGTTTTTAGAATTTTCAATTCTCCCTGACTGTCTAGTTTTTATTTGGGGGATTGTTAGTTCTCAATGTTTATCTTATCAAGAAATATATAGGTCCATTATCTTTTTTACACACTTTATGTCTGGTTTTAGTCATTTAAGTACACACTGAAAGTGTTTTTATATCCCGAAAATGTATTTAAAAAAGTACATATACAGTATATTAGAACTTTTTTCTTACACTGTTTGGACTTAGCCACCTCAATGATTTCAATGGCAGAAAAATCCCTGAACTATACAATTCACCTTATATGCACTCATTTACACCATCAACGGCAATTTACACATTAATACCCCACCGTCTAAAACCATCCAATCAAAACAGAAAAAAGCCTGAACAAAAATGTTACTGTCCAATTTGCACATAACTTTAAAAAATCCTTCTGTCCCTGCTTTACTAACAAAGTGTTCTCTAGAAACAGGCAGGGATTCCTATGTTTGACGGCTGTAAGTGGGACCAAATGTGTTCACTTACAACTCAGGCTGAAACCCTTTGATTCAGAGGGAGGATAAAACGGGACGGGAGAGGTACCAATGTTGTGCAACAACGTCCTACAGAGAGGAAGAGCCTTTATGCAAAAACATACATATGCACTTCTTCTGAGGGTTTGTTTCACCATTCTCCCTCTCTTTCTCTCTCTTTCTGTTGTTGTCCTTTACAGTAGCTAAGATGCATAGTAGAAGTTAAAGTGTAGTTCTCAAAGGTCACTGCGTAGCATAGAAATAGAATCCAGAGAGAGAGAGAGAGAGTCAGCTGGATTCTACAGCACTTCTATAAGTCAAAATGTAGTTCTCAAAGGTCACTGCGTAGCATAGAAATAGAATCCAGAGAGAGAGAGAGAGAGTCAGCTGGATTCTACAGCACTTCTATAAGTAAAAATGTAGTTCTCAAAGGTCACTGCATGGTTGTGGTGGATGAGCAGAATGTCAGAGTGCATTGTGACTCATGACTGGGTTCAGGTCTACTCTATTGACTGAGTCGTACAAATAGGATCTTCTTTCATAACTGTGACAATTCACAGACAAAGTATTCTTCAGTTGAGGTCCTTTACAAATCCCAGGAATGCCAGTGTCTTCCAACACGATTTGAGCAGGACACAGAACAGACGAGGTCTAAAATTAGATCAATTAAGTAATTTAGTCAGAAGATGGCCTGTGTTGCTGCTTGATATAGTATTACCATAACAAGCTCCTACAGACACAACACTGGCCTGGGATGCCTGTGAACTGCTGCCCAACAATGTGTAAAGACATGGTATGCCCATATTATTTAATGTAACCTCCAAACATTCCTGGAGCTTGGCAGTTTAAGATCAAAGTCTCATCCACAGCAGCTGGTCAGTTGGGGAACAGCCAACCAGACAGTGTACATGGAGAGGTAAAAGAACAACTGGAAGGGAGGTGAAATGGAAATGGAAGAGGAGGGGATGAGGAATGGAGACTAATTAATCATTATTATTAGCAAATTACACAAAGTGATGGATTACAGCAGGAAACTGGAGCCGCTTGGCTTCTCTGCAAAAGCAGCAGGGACGTCCTAATATGGACTTGTATTCTAAGGTTTGACTGAAGCCTGCCCTAAATTAAAATGTATAAATGCTGTCACTTCTTTTCATGGGAAATAATAAACCACTACAGAGCGCTCCACTCTCATCCCCTACCAGTCTTTATGTGACTCATCGGCTGTAACGGGGACAAAAACTGGTCTGAGGGAGCATCAGGCACCAAAGAGCAGGGTCTGCCCATTCATCTTGCATCGTGCTATATGACTGCATCTTTACACATTTAAACAGACCAATTATACCAGTGCGCCACGTCCATTTGATATCCTACACAGGGATGCAGAAAACAATGTTGTCAGTGTTGTCCCATCGCTGACACTCCTGTACGGAGGTGAAGGTCGAGAGCCATGCGTCCTCAGGAACACGACGCCACCAAGCCGCACTGCTTCTTGACACACTGCTCGCTTAACCCGGAAGCCAGCTGCACCTCATGGGTCTCCCGGTCGCGGCCAGCTGCTACACAGCCCGGGAACGAATCCGGATCTGTAGTGACACCTCTAGTACTGAGATGCAGTGCCTTAGACCGCTGCACTCGGGAAGCCCTAGAAAACTATTATCGTGAGCCACGATACAGACATGGTATCAATAATGTGGTAAACATTCCACAATTTAGCAGAATTGCATTAGTTTGTGACAATTTGAGTCAATTTACAATTGTTCTCTTCCTGTCCATTTTTGTTAGTCCAAATAAAATCTTATTGTGCTTGATGCATCCCTGAAACACTAACAAAAATAGGGCCTGAGAGTGTTATAAATGGATGTCAGTGGCTGAAAACACGGACCTTTACCTGAATAACAAAAGCTATATCCGTAGATAGAAGCAGTATTTCATAAAGCGCAGGTATTAATATTTTAAAAGGTGAAAAAACATTCAGAGCATCCATTTCCTGTTTCATGGTAAATATGGGTGCATCTTTATTTACCTCTTCTTCCTCTCTGGATACTCTACTTCCTGTCCTGCTAACACCTCCCCTCCTCATTGCCCTATCCTTTCAGGTCTAGACGCCTGCCAACGTCAGCACCGCTAAAATATTTATCAGTCCTTTCCACTTTCTCTCTCTCTCTGCCTGTCATGGGACACAGCACATCCAGAGCTGCTTCTCAGTGAAGCATCACAAAGGGGGCTGAAACTAACTGGGGATCAGTGGGGATGGAGAGAGAAAAGGCCAGTCAATGAAGCGTTTAGAAAGTCCTCTGACTGAATGGGGTTCAGTTGGGGATTTAGAGAGAGAGAGGGGGAAAGAGAGAGAGACAGAGAAGGACATAGAGAGAGGAGAACCACAGCTTCCTTCGTCAATGGAGTGTGTACAAGAGGACTGACTGATTGTGGATCAGTGGTTAATGGGGGAATGAGTAGAAATTAGTTTGAGAGTCCTCTGTGGCTCCTACAGCGGAAATTACTGCATTACTCCACTGATCCCACAACAGCACTAGGTGAGCTAATGAGGGATAACATAACTGTCACCAGATATGACTTCTCTTTTAAACATCCTAATAATAGCATTATAGGAACGTTAATAATACCCTAAACAGATGTTGTAAACCTTGGGGTCGAGCCAAGCAGACACCTGAAGCATGGCGATAATTACACACTGTTAAATAAATGTTTCAAGTTTTAAAAGACAAATAGAAACCGGCATGCAGGTTTCAGAACGTTTAACGTATAGCCCTAAAGAGAAACAAGAGCCAGTGAAAGGTCAGTATGTTATGTTAGCATAGCAGAAAGAGAGAAAAGAGTTAAGGAAGGAAAGCTGTCTGACATTAGTGGGGAAATGGCCATTGGCCACAGTCCCCTAGAAGAACACAGCAGGATAGTGCTGACAATGGAGAAGATGAAAGAGGATGGACACAGGAGAAACTTAAGGATGTCCAGACCTGCATTATTAATGATGCTAATCTAATGGGGTCGAAACACTTGGATGTGAGAGGAGGAGCCTTCTCAGGCTGAATTGGCACATTTACACTACATCCCTCAGCCTTCAATCACTAACTGCTGACAGGATCATACTGTTAGATATCTAGAGGAGGGTGGTCAGGTTGAGAGGAACCATGAGGATCATACTGTTAGATATCTAGAGGAGGGTGGTCAGGTTGAGAGGAACCATGAGGATCATACTGTTAGATATCTAGAGGAGGGCAGTCAGGTTGAGAGGAACCATGAGGATCATACTGCTAGATATCTAGAGGAGGGTGGTCAGGTTGACAGGAACCATGAGGATCATACTGCTAGATATCTAGAGGAGGGCAGTCAGGTTGAGAGGAACCATGAGGATCATACTGCTAGATATCTAGAGGAGGGTGGTCAGGTTGAGAGGAACCATGAGGATCATACTGTTAGATATCTAGAGGAGGGTGGTCAGGTTGAGAGGAACCATGAGGATCATACTGTTAGATATCTAGAGGAGGGCAGTCAGGTTGAGAGGAACCATGAGGATCATACTGCTAGATATCTAGAGGAGGGTGGTCAGGTTGACAGGAACCATGAGGATCATACTGCTAGATATCTAGAGGAGGGCAGTCAGGTTGAGAGGAACCATGAGGATCATACTGCTAGATATCTAGAGGAGGGCAGTCAGGTTGAGAGGAACCATGAGGATCATACTGCTAGATATCTAGAGGAGGGTTGTCAGGTTGACAGGAACCATGAGGATCATACTGCTAGATATCTAGAGGAGGGTGGTCAGGTTGAGAGGAACCATGAGGATCATACTGCTAGATATCTAGAGGAGGGCAGTCAGGTTGACAGGAACCATGAGGATCATACTGCTAGATATTTAGAGGAGGGTGGTCAGGTTGAGAGGAACCATGAGGATCATACTGCTAGATATCTAGAGGAGGGTGGTCAGGTTGAGAGGAACCATGAGGATCATACTGCTAGATATCTAGAGGAGGGTGGTCAGGTTGAGAGGAACAATGAGGATCATACTGCTAGATATTTAGAGGAGGGTGGTCAGGTTGAGAGGAACCATGAGGATCATACTGCTAGATATCTAGAGGAGGGTGGTCAGGTTGAGAGGAACCATGAGGATCATACTGCTAGATATCTAGAGGAGGGTGGTCAGGTTGAGAGGAACCATGAGGATCATACTGCTAGATATTTAGAGGAGGGTGGTCAGGTTGAGAGGAACCATGAGGATCATACTGCTAGATATCTAGAGGAGGGTGGTCAGGTTGAGAGGAACCATGAGGATCATACTGCTAGATATCTAGAGGAGGGTGGTCAGGTTGAGAGGAACCATGAGGATCATACTGCTAGATATCTAGAGGAGGGTGGTCAGGTTGAGAGGAACCATGAGGATCATACTGCTAGATATCTAGAGGAGGGTGGTCAGGTTGACAGGAACCATGAGGATCATACTGCTAGATATTTAGAGGAGGGCAGTCAGGTTGAGAGGAACCATGAGGATCATACTGCTAGATATCTAGAGGAGGGTGGTCAGGTTGAGAGGAACCATGAGGATCATACTGCTAGATATTTAGAGGAGGGTGGTCAGGTTGAGAGGAACCATGAGGATCATACTGCTAGATAACTAGAGGAGGGTGGTCAGGTTGAGAGGAACCATGAGGATCATACTGCTAGATATTTCGAGGAGGGTGGTAAGGTTGAGAGGAACCATGAGGATCATACTGCTAGATATCTAGAGGAGGGTGGTCAGGTTGAGAGGAACCATGAGGATCATACTGCTAGATATCTAGAGGAGGGTGGTCAGGTTGAGAGGAACCACGAGGATCATGTAAGAGAAAAATAACACTGGACCAGGGCTACCACCTGTCAGTGGAGGGAGCTCAACCTCAGGTCTCTCCATTGCCCTGTCACATGTTCCCTGATTCTTATGAAACATATGCATTTATATTTACTATTTGATGGTCTGTAACATATTGTCATGTTTGGATCATCCAATTTTGGACCATCGTCAATGTTTTTCACTGTGTTTTTCACTGTGTCAAATGGTTGGTGTAGGAAACTCCTGTTTCCAACATCCTGTTGTATCCAATCCTGTTGTCACAGTATGAGCCTGTTTTATCCAATCCTGTTGTCACAGTATGAGCCTGTTTTATCCAATCCTGTTGTCACAGTATGAGCCTGTTTTATCCAATCCCGTTGTCACAGTATGAGCCTGTTTTATCCAATCCTGTTGTCACAGTATGAGCCTGTTTTATCCAATCCCGTTGTCACAGTATGAGCCTGTTTTATCCAATCCTGTTGTCACAGTATGAGCCTGTTTTATCCAATCCTGTTGTCACAGTATGAGCCTGTTTTATCCAATCCCGTTGTCACAGTATGAGCCTGTTTTATCCAATCCCGTTGTCACAGTATGAGCCTGTTTTATCCAATCCTGTTGTCACAGTATGAGCCTGTTTTATCCAATCCCGTTGTCACAGTATGAGCCTGTTTTATCCAATCCTGTTGTCACAGTATGAGCCTGTTTTATCCAATCCTGTTGTCACAGTATGAGCCTGTTTTATCCAATCCTGTTGTCACAGTATGAGCCTGTTTTATCCAATCCCGTTGTCACAGTATCAGCCTGTTTTATCCAATCCTGTTGTCACAGTATGAGCCTGTTTTATCCAATCCTGTTGTCACAGTATGAGCCTGTTTTATCCAATCCCGTTGTCACAGTATGAGCCTGTTTTATCCAATCCTGTTCTCACAGTATGAGCCTGTTTTATCCAATCCTGTTGTCACAGTATGAGCCTGTTTTATCCAATCCCGTTGTCACAGTATGAGCCTGTTTTATCCAATCCTGTTGTCACAGTATGAGCCTGTTTTATCCAATCCTGTTGTCACAGTATGAGCCTGTTTTATCCAATCCTGTTCTCACAGTATGAGCCTGTTTTATCCAATCCTGTTGTCACAGTATGAGCCTGTTTTATCCAATCCTGTTGTCACAGTATGAGCCTGTTTTATCCAATCCTGTTGTCACAGTATGAGCCTGTTTTATCCAATCCTGTTGTCACAGTATGAGCCTGTTTTATCCAATCCTGTTGTCACAGTATGAGCCTGTTTTATCCAATCCTGTTGTCACAGTATGAGCCTGTTTTATCCAATCCTGTTGTCACAGTATGAGCCTGTTTTATCCAATCCTGTTGTCACAGTATGAGCCTGTTTTATCCAATCCTGTTGTCACAGTATGAGCCTGTTTTATCCAATCCTGTTGTCACAGTATGAGCCTGTTTTATCCAATCCTGTTGTCACAGTATGAGCCTGTTTTATCCAATCCTGTTGTCACAGTATGAGCCTGTTGTATCCAATCCTGTTGTCACAGTATGAGCCTGTTTTATCCAATCCTGTTGTCACAGTATGAGCCTGTTTTATCCAATCCTGTTGTCACAGTATGTGCCTGTTGTATCCAATCCTGTTGTCACAGTATGAGCCTGTTTTATCCAATCCTGTTGTCACAGTATGAGCCTGTTTTATCCAATCCTGTTGTCACAGTATGAGCCTGTTTTATCCAATCCTGTTGTCACAGTATGAGCCTGTTTTATCCAATCCTGTTGTCACAGTATGAGCCTGTTTTATCCAATCCTGTTCTCACAGTATGAGCCTGTTTTATCCAATCCTGTTGTCACAGTATGAGCCTGTTTTATCCAATCCTGTTGTCACAGTATGAGCCTGTTTTATCCAATCCTGTTGTCACAGTATGAGCCTGTTTTATCCAATCCTGTTCTGTTTATCCTCCACTAATGTTTCAATGCCGTTACCTCTCACATCCTCTGTTTCCAGTGTGTTTAAAGTAAGGGAGATGACACCCTGTGTTGTCAGGTAGTAAGCTGTGCTGCTGTTTACAAGGTGTTAGAGATATTAGGCTCAGCCTGTGCTTGTGTTTACATGCTGGAGGAGTTTACAAGGCAAGGCAAGTGCTGGGACATTGCTGCAGGGCTTTTCACACCAGCAATACGCTCTCTCTCTCTCTCTTACTGAACACAACAACTGCCATCCAACACTTCTCACTGCTGACACGCACGCACGCACGCACGCACGCACGCACGCACGCACGCACACACACACACACACACACACACACATCACTTGCTGTTTCTAATAGCAAGGGAAGCCTCTTAAGTTCTACATTGAATAGATTGCAGAAGATGCCTCCTCTCTCCTGTTCCCCATTTAGAAGAGCATCACACAGGAGTACAGAGGGATTTGGGGAACCCTATATCCGGTGGGGAACCCGGTGTTCTATTATTCAAACCAGCCTGCCCCTCCTCTCCACCGTCTCCTCTTCTCTTATCCTCTCCTCTCCACCGTCTTCCCCTCTCCTCTCTTATCCTCTCCTCCTCCTCTCCACCGTCTCCTCTTCTCTTATCCTCTCCTCCTCTCCACCGTCTCCTCTTCTCTTATCCTCTCCTCCTCCTCTCCACCGTCTCCTCCTCTCCTCTCTTATCCTCTCCTCCTCCTCTCCACCGTCTCCTCTTCTCTTATCCTCTCCTCCTCCTCTCCACCGTCTCCTCCTCTCCTCTCTTATCCTCTCCTCCTCCTCTCCACCGTCTCCTCTTCTCTTATCCTCTCCTCCTCTCCACCGTCTCCTCTTCTCTTATCCTCTCCTCCTCTCCACTGTCTCCTCTTCTCTTATCCTCTCCTCCTCCTCTCCACCGTCTCCTCCTCTCCTCTCTTATCCTCTCCTCCTCCTCTCCACCGTCTCCTCTTCTCTTATCCTCTCCTCCTCCTCTCCACCGTCTTCCCCTCTCCTCTCTTATCCTCTCCTCTCCACCGTCTTCCCCTCTCCTCTCTTATCCTCTCCTCCTCCTCTCCACCGTCTCCTCCTCTCCTCTCTTATCCTCTCCTCCTCTCCACCGTCTTCCCCTCTCCTCTCTTATCCTCTCCTCTCCACCGTCTCCTCCTCTCCTCTCTTATCCTCTCCTCCTCTCCACCGTCTCCTCCTCTCCTCTCTTATCCTCTCCTCCTCTCCACCGTCTCCTCCTCTCCTCTCTTATCCTCTCCTCTCCACCGTCTCCTCCTCTCCTCTCTTATCCTCTCCTCTCCACCGTCTCCTCCTCTCCTCTCTTATCCTCTCCTCCTCTCCACCGTCTCCTCCTCTCCTCTCTTATCCTCTCCTCCTCCTCTCCACTGTCTTCCCCTCTCCTCTCTTATCCTCTCCTCTCCTCTCTTATCCTCTCCTCTCCACCCTCTCCTCTCTTATCCTCATCTCTTCCCTCATCCTCCCTCTCCTCCTCTCCCGCCAAACGTCACTCTCATCTCCTACAGCCACGAAAATAACAGACTCTATGAATAATTCAGCAGGGTTCCAATTATATCTGAAAACATTCTATAAGAACATGCAATATTAATGGATGACTTTGTACCGCTAAGAACTCTCAGCATGAGAATAACCCAGTTTGGGGTCAACACCTTCATGGCTCAACTTCTAGCACCAACATTCCTGAAGAGCACATTCTACAAATGCAACTTCATAAAGACAACTACAACTGTCTCAGCAAATAGTCATCAGGGGACCTCCTTTATAAACATTGCGTAGCGACAAAATATACCACAAAACATGCGTGCGCCAGTTTGGACGCAAAAGTAGTAATTTATAAAAAGTGAACTTGGCTTGAGAATGTGCTTTCCTCCACGCACATTTTCTGTTAGTTGTAGTATTGTATTGCAAGCAGGCAAGTAAGTATGTTGTGCAAATGGGGGATATGAGGACACGCTTATTCATAAAAACATAATAACAAGATGCAACCATTTTCTGTTAGTGAGAAGAACGAAACTCAATGTGTTTTATTTTTGTACTTGAAATCAAAACATTGTTGACAAGTCCACAACAATTGGCCACTGTTTTCTCTGTCAGAAAGTGTCACTGTCCTTTACAGCCAGATACAACATAAATTACTGTCCTTTACAGCCAGATAAAGCATAAATTACTGTCCTTTACAGCCAGATACAACATAAATGACTGTCCTTTACAGACAGATACAGCATAAATTACTGCCCTTTACAGCCAGATACAGCATAAATTACTGCCCTTTACAGACAGATACAGCATAAATTACTGCCCTTTACAGACAGATACAGCATAAATTACTGTCCTTTACAGACAGATACAGCATAAATTACTGCCCTTTACAGCCAGATACAGCATAAATTACTGCCCTTTACAGCCAGATACAGCATAAATGACTGTCCTTTACAGACAGATACAGCATAAATTACTGCCCTTTACAGCCAGATACAGCATAAATTACTGCCCTTTACAGCCAGA
Source organism: Oncorhynchus keta (assembly GCF_023373465.1). Lineage (NCBI taxonomy): Eukaryota > Metazoa > Chordata > Actinopteri > Salmoniformes > Salmonidae > Oncorhynchus > Oncorhynchus keta. Next base: position 25,205,079 of record NC_068425.1, on the reverse strand, counting down.
TACAGCATAAATTACTGCCCTTTACAGCCAGATACAGCATAAATTACTGTCCTTTACAGACAGATACAGCATAAATTACTGCCCTTTACAGCCAGATACAGCAGAAATTACTGCCCTTTACAGCCAGATACTGCATAAATTACTGTCCTTTACAGCCAGATACAGCATAAATTACTGCCCTTTACAGCCAGATACAGCATAAATTACTGCCCTTTCCAGCCAGATACAGCATAAATTACTGCAATTTACAGCCAGATACAGCATAAATTACTGCCCTTTACAGCCAGATACTGCATAAATTAATGCCCTTTACAGACAGGTACAGCATAAATTACTGCCCTTTACAGCCAGATACAGCATAAATTACTGCCCTTTACAGCCAGATACAGCATAAATTACTGCCCTTTACAGCCAGATACAGCATAAATTACTGCCCTTTCCAGCCAGATACAGCATAAATTACTGCCCTTTACAGCCAGATACAGCATAAATTACTGCCCTTTACAGCCAGATACAGCATAAATTACTGTCCTTTACAGACAGATACAGCATAAATTACTGCCCTTTACAGCCAGATACATCATAAATTACTGCCCTTTACAGCCAGATACAGCATAAATTACTGCCCTTTACAGCCAGATACAGCATAAATTACTGCCCTTTACAGCCAGATACTGCATAAATTACTGTCCTTTACAGCCAGATACTGTATAAATTACTGAAAAATATTAATACATTCTTCCTACACAGTAAATATATCAGTAGCTTGTGTAAAAGACTTGCCAGTATGGGTTTCGTCTACAGTATTGCTGTGCGATAGGAGTGCGACTTCTCAGAGACCCAAGGCAGGAGATACTGAAGAAACACAATCATCTATTGATAATCAAAACAATTAGTCTTTTGCAAAGAAGTGTGGGCTGTTGCATTTTAATTAAAACATTTTTGAATATACAATCAATAAAGTGTTTGGCACTCGGTATAGGCAGCATGTTACTGTCGTTAGAAGGAGGCCAAGGTGCAGCGTGGTAGACGTACATTTGACTTTATTTTCAAATGTCACCAAAAAACAACAAAATACAAACACATGTACATTTCTGCAGGCTCCACAGCAACTATGCGAAAACAAAATCCCACAAACTAGGGTGGAAAACAGGCTGCCTAAGTATGATTCCCAATCAGAGACAGCGATAGACAGCTGCCTCTGATTGGGAACCCTACCTGGCCAAAAAATAAATAGAAAACTAGAATGCCCACCGAAATCACAACCTGACTTAAACAAATAGAGACATAAAAAGGCTCTCTGAGGTCAGGGCGTGACACAGCATGCATATTTAGTTTGAAAAAGTCACTGTAAAAGACTAAAACATTCTGCCCACACCTCTACAGAAATGTGATCAAATTGGCCATTGCTCTTTCTTTTAGAAACTGCCGTACCATGGTCTAATTCCAATAGTTCCACATCATACAACAAATAAAGTGTGTTGAAGGGTGTTATAGTCAGGTGAATGGAGGGCGTTTTCCTGGCGGAGTTATAATGCTTGTTCACACACGCACAGTTTCATGACAAGTCTGATTTACAATGGGAAACATGCGTATGGCGTGCGCTACGTTTATACATCTCAATATTGTTAGACGTATGTATTCTTTTCAGAAATAGTTTGAAACATACTTTAAAATGACGAAGAGTGGCCAAGCATCAAATAATCAGTGATCATTTGTGCCAAACCCCAGCTTGATTAACTTTGAATACAGGCCATCTCATCTTCTGTTCAGAGCAGTAGAGAGCTATATCATTACAGTACAGTCGGTACAGTCCACATAGAGATCAATCTAGTAATGAGCACGGTGGGCTTCAGACTCCTTCAGAACACTAATCATCCAGAGCCCACTGGATCACTGTGTGTCCCCTCTCGATGAACACAGCAGCAGTAAACATGATTCATGTCATTAGACTGACTGTCTCTCTCTCCTCCCTCCATCCCCCTCTCTCCTCTGTCTCATCCTCCCTTCATTGTTCTCTATCCCCCTCTTCTTTCTTCTCCTCCAGGTGAGACCTACTCAGAGACCTACAGCCACACAGACACCTGTATCCCCTGCACCATGTGTACAGGCCTGATGCGCATGCAGACGCCCTGCACCGACTCCAACAATGCCATCTGCGTGTGTGACTACAACTACTACCTGAATGAGGTGTCTGGGCGCTGTGAGCCCTGCACGGTGTGCCCGGCAGGCCAGGGCGTGTTGGCACACTGCGAGCACAACCACGACACGGTGTGTGAGGACTGTATAGACGACACCTACTCTGACCGGGACAGCTCCCTGGACCCCTGCCTGCCCTGCACCATATGTGATGAGGGCATCGAGGTGGAGCTGAGCGCCTGCACCCCCATCAGCGACTCCCTCTGCCATAGTAAGAGAACCAACGCACACTCACAGCAACATACACACACACAACCTGCAAGCTAGCCAGTAGCAGTAACGTCTGGGAACTTATGGTAATCTTTGCCCTCCTGTCCTATCAGGGTCGTATAGTAAAGGCCTGTATGTCTCTATCACAATGTTTTCTTTCTCATGTGAATTTAGGAGGTCAACAGGGGTGACTTCCACATGTGTCTGTTCTACAGTCAGGGTCAGAGGGCCATGCAGGCCAAATTGTCAGACTGCAGAAAAAACAGAACAGCGGTTACAGAGGTCAAGAAGTGGTGGAGTGTCAACACAGAGACAGTGCATAATCTCCAAACGCTCTAACTAGAGGCCAGGTATTCCCTCTGCAGGCACGGTGAACACAGATGCACTACAGGGCAGGCTGCAGCACTGGAGAACATACCCAGGAAGCTGTCAATCCAGTAGGGTGGATGTGGCATGAAATCAGCCATGTCAGTGAATAATAAGCCCAGCCTCTGGGAGGTCCACTGCTGCTAGGGCTGCAAGATATGGAGCTCCCTGCTTTGGTAGCAGACTGGGTTACGTTTATAGTAATGTGTTGGCTCCACAGGCTGGGTTAGGTGTATAGTAATGTGTTGGCTCCACATGCTGGGTTAGGTTTATAGTAATGTGTTGGCTCCACAGGCTGGGTTAGGTTTATAGTAATGTGTTGGCTTCACAGGCTGGGTTAGGTTTATAGTAATGTGTTGGCTCCACATGCTGGGTTAGGTTTATAGTAATGTGTTGGCTCCACAGGCTGGGTTAGGTTTATAGTAATGTGTTGGCTCCACAGGCTGGGTTAGGTTTATAGTAATGTGTTGGCTCCACAGGCTGGGTTAGGTTTATAGTAATGTGTTGGCTCCACAGGCTGGGTTAGGTTTATAGTAATGTGTTGGCTCCACAGGCTGGGTTAGGTTTATAGTAATGTGTTGGCTCCACAGGCTGGGTTAGGTTTATAGTAATGTGTTGGCTCCACAGGCTGGGTTAGGTTTATAGTAATGTGTTGGCTCCACATGCTGGGTTAGGTTTATGGGACCAGCAGGTTTGAGTTCCAGTAAATATACTGTATGAAGGTAATGATCAAATTTATAACAGAAGTCCTTAATGCCACCTCCAGATGGCATTTGGTACAGATGGACTAGAATGTTCCAAGGTTTTGTAAAAGTGATAAAAACAAGGCTTGATATTGGTTTTGGATCATGGACATTAATTTGGGGTTTTGGAAACAAGATTTCTGTAATGGTTTTGGATGTTAGGTTCGGAATTTGGAACTTGCACACTTACTAGGATTAGTTACTTTTTGGATGGGGGACTTGGGTGAGGTTTGTGTGCTGGGCTTGGATGCTGCCTGGGCCAGAAATGCCACATTTCAAATGCAAGTGGGATATCCGTGGACACCTGCTGCACTGTGCTGGAGATGCTTGTCAGGCAGATGGGGCCATATACATCGCTCTTCTTTTAATGTTCTGTCATCTCTTGGAAGTTCTCAGTTAGTTGTGAAACAAACTGAGAAAAGATCCAAAGAGGAGGAAAGATCAGGAGAGGAGGAAACACTCTCTCACCCACACATAGTCTATGTCCAAAATAGCACTCTATTCCCAATATAGTGAATTGCTTTTAACCAGAACCTGTGGTGTGTCCTGGTCAAACGTAGTACACTACATAGTGAGTAACGTGTCATTTAGGAGGCAAACTGACAGCTGTTTCTGGGTTCTCAAAAAGGCAGAAACACCTGCTTCTGATCAGCCAGGGACATCTCTATTCAGAGAGAGGGAGATTAAAATGAGAGAAGAGAGAGAGAGAGAGAGAGAGAGAGAGAGAGAGAGAGAGAGAGAGAGAGAGAGAGAGAGAGAGAGAGAGACAAAGAGATAGAAAGAGATAGAAAGAGATCGAAAGAGACAGAGAGACAGCAAGAGAGTAGAAGGTAGTGAGGACAAAATAAGACATGTCCCAGCACCATAATCACATGAACCAGTCCAGAACCTTCCCAATTCATAATCACATGAACCAGTCCAGAACCTTCCCAATTCATAATCACATGAACCAGTCCAGAACCTTCCCAATTCATAGTCACATGAACCAGTCCAGAACCTTCCCAATTCATAATCACATGAACCAGTCCAGAACCATCCCAATTAATAATCACATGAACAAGTCCAGAACCTTCCCAATTAATAATCACATGAAAAAGTCCAGAACCTTCCCAATTCATTATCACATGAACCAGTCCAGAACCTTCCCAATTCATAGTCACATGAACCAGTCCAGAACCTTCCCAATTCATAGTCACATGAACCAGTCCAGAACCTTCCCAATTCATAGTCACATGAACCAGTCCAGTACCTTCCCAATTCATAATCACATGAACCAGTCCAGAACCATCCCAATTAATAATCACATGAACAAGTCCAGAACCTTCCCAATTCATAGTCACATGAACCAGTCCAGTACCTTCCCAATTCATAATCACATGAACCAGTCCAGAACCTTCCCAATTCATAATCACATGAACCAGTCCAGAACCTTCCCAATTCATAGTCACATGAACCAGTCCAGTACCTTCCCAATTCATAATCACATGAACCAGTCCAGAACCATCCCAATTAATAATCACATGAACAAGTCCAGAACCTTCCCAATTCATAATCACATGAACCAGTCCAGAACGTTCCCAATTCATAATCACATGAACAAGTCCAGAACCTTCCCAATTCATAATCACATGAACCAGTCCAGAACCTTCCCAATTCATAGCCACATGAACCAGTCCAGAACCTTCCCAATTCATAGTCACATGAACGAGTCCAGAACCTTCCCAATTCAAAGTCACATGAACCAGTCCAGAACCTTCCCAATTCATAGTCACATGAACCAGTCCAGAACCTTCCCAATTCATAGTCACATGAACCAGTCCAGAACCTTCCCAATTCATAATCACATGAACCAGTCCAGAACCGTCCCAATTAATAATCACATGAACAAGTCCAGAACCTTCCCAATTCATAATCACATGAACAAGTCCAGAACCTTCCCAATTCAAAGTCACATGAACTAGGCCAGAACCTTCCCAATTCAAAGTCACATGAACAAGTCCAGAACCTTCCCAATTCATATGGACTGCAGAAATCCAGTCAAACCGCACCATGTGTGCCTCATACAGTGAGTGAACATCTATGTCAGGCCTTCTATTATGAGTGATGTATAGTAGGGTACAATGCAGCCTTGTGCTGTACCATATAGAGGACCACCAGTAGTGGAGAAAACGACAGCACACAAGCAGAGCGCCTCTCACCTCTGACCTCAGGGCTCTTCTTCTCTGTGACCATGTGTTGTGTTCCGCTGGCCACGGACAGGACTAGAGACAGTGCTAGGGACAGTAGTGGCAGTTTGGGGTGGCTCTGGGTGACCTTGCCCTGTGTGGTGTGTCAGGGGGACTCTGGCATGTGAAAGGAGCCACAGTCATACACCCATAAGGTCACACGGAAACATGTGGACGCCATCAAACCATTGCCATGACTGTTCTGTTCCCAAGACACCCCGGTGGTCTATGAGGACAAATCTGGTGCTCACTCTCTGGTCACCCCCAAAACCAATTCCTCCTTCGGCCGCCTCTCCTTCCAGTTCTCTGCTGCCAATGACTGGAATGAACTACAAAAATCTCTGAAACTGGAAACACTTATCTCCCTCACTAGCTTTAAGCACCAGTTGTCAGAGCAGCTCACAGATTACTGCACCTGTACATAGCCCATCTATAATTTATTTGGCTCTTTTGCACCCCATTATTTCTATTTCTACTTCGCACATTCTACCACTGCAAATCTACCATTCCAGTGTTTTACTTTCTATATTGTATTTACTTCGCCACTATGGCCTTTTTTTTGCCTTTACCTCCCAACTCACCTCATTTGCTCACATTGTATATAGACTTATTTTTCTATTGTATTATTGACTGTATGTTTGTTTTACTCCATGTGTAAGTCTGTGTTGTTGTATGTGTCGAAATGCTTTGCTTTATCTTGGCCAGGTCGCAATTGTAAATGAGAAGTTGTTCTCAACTTGCCTACCTGGTTAAATAAAGGTGAAATAAATAATAAATACAAGTAGCAACAGTGCATGAGGACAACATCTACAAAACAAGCAGTGGTGACAAAACATTTGAGAACATTTACAGCATGCAGGTTTTAACAGCATGTCTCTGTTATTTCTAGATCAGTTCAATCTGCAGCAAGAGGGGAGAAATGGTCTACAATGCTGCCATGTCAATATTTAAAATGTTGACATTTCTGAAGTGATATTTGGTTGTAAAGGCTAGCATGAGGGACAAGAAGTAGCTAGCCACAATGACCCATGGCATATACAGTGAGGAAAAAATTATTTGATACCCCTGCTGATTTGTACGTTTGCCATGTCTATAATTTTAATGGTAGGTTTATTTGAACAGTGAGAGACAGAATAACAACAAAAAGATCCAGAAAAGCATACGTAAAAAAAAATATAAATTGATTAGCATTTTAATGAGGGTCAATAATCCAGAACGGTGGGGTAAGGTACAAAACGTCAGGCAGTCTCAGGGTCAAGGCAGGCAGTCTCAGGGTCAAGGCAGGCAGTCTCAGGGTCAAGGCAGGCAGTCTCAGGGTCAAGGCAGGCAGTCTCAGGGTCAAGGCAGGCAGTCTCAGGGTCAAGGCAGGCAGTCTCAGGGTCAAGGCAGGCAGTCTCAGGGTCAAGGCTGGCAGTCTCAGGGTCAGGACGGTCAACACCGGGAAGGACTAGAAAACAGGAGCAAGAAAACAGGCAGGAGCAGCGGAACAAATGCTGGTAGGTTTTATGAACAAAACAAACTACTAACAGACAAACAGAGAACACAGGTATACATACACAGGGGATAATGGGGAAGATGGGTGACACCTGGAGGGGGGTGGAGACCATCACAAAGACAGGTGAAACAGATCAGGGTGTGACACAAACAGGCTTTCACAGCATTCCATATCTGAAGACAGAAAACATTATAAAGATACAGGCTTCATTATACTTCAATTACACAGTACAGAATATTATGTTGTAATTATCTCGCTGTCCTCAAACTTTTCCCCTCTAGGTACTGGAACTGGACAATCTTTTCATAATGTCCTGGCACAAAATGACCTGCCCTGTCCAGCAGCTGACACTCTCCCTTTACTGACAGCTGGAGGTTCAATTTCACCCCCTTCCATGGCATTTGGAGACTGTGTTTTTAATTAACAATGATTATATCAAGATAGCTAGCTAATAGGACGTTTGCTAGCTGATGACATTTAATTCACTTAGCTTAACAGTGTGTAAAGTCAGCTAATTAGCAGTTGAATTGAGTTATGCCGGGTGTACACTACACAATTTTAGCTGTACCTGAAATCTGATACAAAACCCCCATGTCGTTGCCTACTCAGGGCGCGCGGCTGACACCAATGCTCATTTAACTTGAACAGGTCAGAGACGCAATCTGAGAGCTACCGATCTAGTCTTCGAGCAGTCCCAGACATCCCGATATTTTCAGACATGTTGGATTTTATCGTCGCAAAATCTACAATGCTCTTGTAGTGTGAAATGTGCAACAACAAGCTTTTAGAACTGTGATCAGCAATAGCCAATGAGAGCTCGCCAGAGAAGAAGCCAGTGAGATGTTGACATTATTTCACCTCACCCAGAATGTGTAGACTCTCCAGCAGGAACGATGACTACTACTAGTATGCGTTTATACTTGCCTTTAACCAAAACGTTAAATCGTTACAGCTCTGAAGTGCACAAGCAATGTTATTCAATTCAAAATGTTGGCTAGACATTTCAACTCTGTGTGGCAAGCATGAATGTCTGACTGAAAACATTTATGAGGCTGCTTTGAGCCAAAGCGTGTTGTAGCTACGTTAAATGAAATGACATAATTGTTGCAATGGAAAGTCTAGTTCAACAACTCTAAATAGCAAACTGCAGCTTGTGTAGATCTATAAAACAACATGACCCACTCATACCAATATCAATAAGTAATTTGGGTCAATACATGTGTTGGTTTATCTGTCATCTGAGTAGATGATGCAACGTTTACATGTCCACTTTCATTTCAATGTGTCGACTAGAGTGTGGGAAGATGGCTGAAGTGGATGCTGAGTTGGAATCAAGCAGCGCGTCGAGCAAATTTGGTGAAGACGAATGTTCTGAATGGAGAACAGTAGTTGAAATTGTCTCAAATTGGAGTGGAGGACACGTGTGTGAATGATAATGAATTGCTTCTTGTTGGGATGCGTTTGTTGAGTAAGGATGCATATGTGGGAAACCCGTTTGAGGTGTCTAAAATGGCGTATTTTGATTCATTGTATTTCTGAAGAGCAGAGGAAGATTTCAGTGGGACTCAAACGAATCCGGACAACAGAAGTTTTATGTTTTGAACGTCAGAGTAGAGCACCTGTTAAAAGAGTCATCTCAGGGGGCGACGACAGATGTTCAGGTTGAATACCTGAAGAGAATTCCTGGTGTGGTTGGTGCCCGGCGTCTGAACCGCTGGGGGAATGGAGAAATAGAAGAAAGTCTGTCGATTCTGTTGTTTTTTTGATAAAGAGCAAATACCTACGCATGTGAAGCTTGGTTATGTAGGAAGCTTTCGTCCCCAAACCACTGCAGTGTAAGAATATTAAAGGATTTGACCATGTTTCAACTGTGTGTAGACGAACAGAGTATTCTGAAGAATGTTGTGTAGAAACATGGTGTTGCAATTGTGGTGGGGATCATGATCCCGAGTTCCTGGAGTGCCCTGTGAAGGTGAGGGAGGTGGCAAAAGTTAGAGCTGTCAATCAAATCTCCTATGAGGAGGCGATTAAAATAATTGAGAAAACAAGTCCCATCAAATCAAATGTTATTGGTCACATACACATGGTTAGCAGATGCAAGTGTAGTGAAACGCTTGTGCTTCTAGTTCCAACTATGCAGTAAAATCTAACGAGTAATCTAACAAATTCACAACAACTACCTTATACACACAAATACACACAAATGTAAAGTGATGAATAAGTATATTACATATAAATATATGGGTGAGCGATGGCGTGCGGCATAGACAAGATGCAGTAGATGTTGTAGAATACAGTATATACATATGAGATGAGTAATGTAGGGTATGTAAACATGATTAAAATGGCGTTATGGTGGACAGGCAGTGGCTCGGGTGGTTGTTGTCCTTGATGATCTTTTTAGCCTTCCTGCGACATCGGGTGCTGTAGGTGTCCTGGAGAGCAGGTACAGTGCCGTGCGAAAGTATTCGGCCCCCTTGAACTTTGCGACCTTTTGCCACATTTCAGGCTTCAAACATAAAGATATAAAACTGTATTTTTTTGTGAAGAATCGACAACAAGTGGGACACAATCATGGAGTGGAACGACATTTATTGGATATTTCAAACTTTTTTAACAAATCAAACACTGAAAAATTGGGCGTGCAAAATTACATGATGACAGAAGTGAGTGCTACGGGGTGATAGTCATTTGGTTCAGTTACCTCAGCTTTCTTGGGAACAGGAACAATTGTGGCCATCTTGAATTATGTGGGGACAACAGACTGGGATAGGGATTGATTGAATATGTCTGTAAACACACCAGCCAGCTGGTCTGCGCATGCTCTGAGGACGCAGCGAGGGATGCTGTCTGGGCCGGCAGCCTTGCGAGAGTTAACACGTTTAAATGTTTTACTCACGTTGGCCACTGAGAAGGAGAGCCCACAGGATTCGATAGAGGGCCGTGTCAGTGGAACTGTATTGTCCTCAAAGCGAGCAAAGAAGTTGTTTAGTTTGTCTGGGAGCAAGACGTCAGTGTCCGCGACGGGGCTGGTTTTCTTTTTGTAATCCATGATTGACTGTAGACCCTACCACGTACGCCTCGTGTTTGAGCCGTTGAAATGCGACTCTACTTTGTTTCTATACTGACGCTTTGCCTGTTTGATTGCCTTGAGGAGAGAATATCTGCACTGTTTGTATTCAGCCGTGTTTCCAGTCACCTTGCCATGATTAACTTTCAGTTTCGTGCGAATGCTGCCATCAATCCAAGGTTTTTGGTTAGGGAAGGTTTTAATGGTCAGAGAGGGAACGACATCTCTGATGCATTTGCTAATAAACTCGCTCACCGTGTCAGCGTATACGTCAATGTTATTGTCTGAGGCTATCCGGGACATATCCCTGTCCACGTGATCGAAGCAATCATGAAGCGTGGAATCCGATTGGTCAGACCAGAATTGTATTGACTGAGCAGCATAAGTGAAGATATGGTACTGGATACACCACAGCCTGTAGTAAATGTTTGCTGCCAGACAAAATATACCCTGTGTGTTAAAAGGGTGGAATTTGTTGCATTCATTTCAACAGTTATGAGGTATACAGCACAAGTCTCAAAGAAGTCTAGAAAACTGGACAAACTGACTTAAGGATTTTAAATCTGAAGACTTTCAAGGGGTGCTGGCGCCGGAAGACCTGCCCTTCCAGGTTCCCCTTGAGCCTGTGTAGGGATCAGATCTGTTTTATATTTTAACAAAAATGTTTGAATTTATTTGATTTGATTTATTTTTGGATAGTTTGTTCATTTTTGTGGGGAATCCTGTTTCCCTCCAGCATAGTAGGTGGCGGGATGCACATTCAATTGTGTGATCACCAATATACCATAGAACGTGCCATCAACAATCCTCACGACCAAGTGAGGATTCTTGTATTGTGTGAGCCCTGTCTGTGCCACATGGTTAGTGTGTGAGCCCTGTCTGTGCCACATGGTTTAGTGTGTGAGCCCTGTGCCACATGGTTTAGTGTGTGAACCCTGTCTGTGCCACATGGTTTAGCGTGTGAACCCTGTCTGTGCCACATGGTTTAGCGTGTGAGCCCTGTGCCACATGGTTTAGTGTGTGAACCCTGTCTGTGCCACATGGTTTAGTGTGTGAACCCTGTCTGTGCCACATGGTTTAGTGTGTGAACCCTGTCTGTGCCACATGGTTTAGCGTGTGAGCCCTGTCTGTGCCACATGGTTTAGTGTGTGAGCCCTGTCTGTGCCACATGGTTTAGTGTGTGAGCCCGGTCTGTGCCACATGGTTTAGTGTGTGAACCCTGTCTGTGCCACATGGTTTAGTGTGTGAGCCCTGTCTGTGCCACATGGTTTAGTGTGTGAGCCCTGTGCCACATGGTTTAGTGTGTGAACCCTGTCTGTGCCACATGGTTTAGCGTGTGAACCCTGTCTGTGCCACATGGTTTAGCGTGTGAGCCCTGTGCCACATGGTTTAGTGTGTGAGCCCTGTGCCACATGGTTTAGTGTGTGAACCCTGTCTGTGCCACATGGTTTAGCGTGTGAACCCTGTCTGTGCCACATGGTTTAGCGTGTGAGCCCTGTGCCACATGGTTTAGTGTGTGAACCCTGTCTGTGCCACATGGTTTAGTGTGTGAACCCTGTCTGTGCCACATGGTTTAGTGTGTGAACCCTGTCTGTGCCACATGGTTTAGCGTGTGAGCCCTGTCTGTGCCACATGGTTTAGTGTGTGAGCCCTGTCTGTGCCACATGGTTTAGTGTGTGAGCCCGGTCTGTGCCACATGGTTTAGTGTGTGAACCCTGTCTGTGCCACATGGTTTAGTGTGTGAGCCCTGTCTGTGCCACATGGTTTAGTGTGTGAGCCCTGTGCCACATGGTTTAGTGTGTGAACCCTGTCTGTGCCACATGGTTTAGCGTGTGAACCCTGTCTGTGCCACATGGTTTAGCGTGTGAGCCCTGTGCCACATGGTTTAGTGTGTGAACCCTGTCTGTGCCACATGGTTTAGTGTGTGAACCCTGACTGTGCCACATGGTTTAGTGTGTGAACCCTGTCTGTGCCACATGGTTTAGCGTGTGAGCCCTGTCTGTGCCACATGGTTTAGTGTGTGAGCCCTGTCTGTGCCACATGGTTTAGTGTGTGAGCCCGGTCTGTGCCACATGGTTTAGTGTGTGAGCCCTGTCTGTGCCACATGGTTTAGTGTGTGAGCCCTGTCTGTGCCACATGGTTTAGTGTGTGAGCCCGGTCTGTGCCACATGGTTTAGTGTGTGAGCCCTGTCTGTGCCACATGGTTTAGTGTGTGAGCCCTGTCTGTGCCACATGGTTTAGTGTGTGAGCCCGGTCTGTGCCACATGGTTTAGTGTGTGAACCCTGTCTGTGCCACATGGTTTAGTGTGTGAGCCCTGTCTGTGCCACATGGTTTAGTGTGTGAGCCCTGTCTGTGCCACATTGTTTAGTGTGTGAGCCCTGTCTGTGCCACATGGTTTAGTGTGTGAGCCCTGTCTGTGCCACATTGTTTAGTGTGTGAGCCCTGTCTGTGCCACATTGTTTAGTGTGTGAGCCCTGTCTGTGCCACATGGTTTAGTGTGTGAGCCCTGTCTGTGCCACATTGTTTAGTGTGTGAGCCCTGTCTGTGCCACATGGTTTAGTGTGTGAACCCTGTCTGTGCCACATGGTTTAGTGTGTGAGCCCTGTCTGTGCCACATGGTTTAGTGTGTGAGCCCTGTCTGTGCCACATGGTTTAGTGTGTGAACCCTGTCTGTGCCACATGGTTTAGTGTGTGAGCCCTGTCTGTGCCACATGGTTTAGTGTGTGAGCCCTGTCTGTGCCACATGGTTTAGTGTGTGAACCCTGTCTGTGCCACATGGTTTAGCGTGTGAGCCCTGTCTATGCCACATGGTTTAGTGTGTGAGCCCTGTCTGTGCCACATGGTTTAGTGTGTGAGCCCTGTCTGTGCCACATGGTTTAGTGTGTGAGCCCTGTCTGTGCCACATGGTTTAGTGTGTGAGCCCTGTCTGTGCCACATGGTTTAGTGTGTGAACCCGGTCTGTGCCACATGGTTTAGTGTGTGAGCCCTGTCTGTGCCACATGGTTTAGTGTGTGAGCCCTATCTGTGCCACATGGTTTAGTGTGTGAACCCTGTCTGTGCCACATGGTTTAGCGTGTGAGCCCGGTCTGTGCCACATGGTTTAGCGTGTGAGCCCTGTCTGTGCCACATGGTTTAGTGTGTGAGCCCTGTCTGTGCCACATGGTTTAGTGTGTGAGCCCTGTCTGTGCCACATGGTTTAGTGTGTGAGCCCGGTCTGTGCCACATGGTTTAGTGTGTGAGCCCTGTCTGTGCCACATGGTTTAGCGTGTGAGCCCTGTGCCACATGGTTTAGTGTGTGAACCCTGTCTGTGCCACATGGTTTAGTGTGTGAACCCTGTCTGTGCCACATGGTTTAGCGTGTGAACCCTGTCTGTGCCACATGGTTTAGCGTGTGAGCACTGTCTGTGCCACATGGTTTAGTGTGTGAGCCCTGTCTGTGCCACATGGTTTAGTGTGTGAGCCCGGTCTGTGCCACATGGTTTAGTGTGTGAGCCCTGTCTGTGCCACATGGTTTAGTGTGTGAGCCCTGTCTGTGCCACATGGTTTAGTGTGTGAGCCCGGTCTGTGCCACATGGTTTAGTGTGTGAGCCCTGTCTGTGCCACATGGTTTAGTGTGTGAGCCCTGTCTGTGCCACATGGTTTAGTGTGTGAGCCCGGTCTGTGCCACATGGTTTAGTGTGTGAACCCTGTCTGTGCCACATGGTTTAGTGTGTGAGCCCTGTCTGTGCCACATGGTTTAGTGTGTGAGCCCTGTCTGTGCCACATTGTTTAGTGTGTGAGCCCTGTCTGTGCCACATGGTTTAGTGTGTGAGCCCTGTCTGTGCCACATTGTTTAGTGTGTGAGCCCTGTCTGTGCCACATTGTTTAGTGTGTGAGCCCTGTCTGTGCCACATGGTTTAGTGTGTGAGCCCTGTCTGTGCCACATTGTTTAGTGTATGAGCCCTGTCTGTGCCACATGGTTTAGTGTGTGAACCCTGTCTGTGCCACATGGTTTAGTGTGTGAGCCCTGTCTGTGCCACATGGTTTAGTGTGTGAGCCCTGTCTGTGCCACATGGTTTAGCGTGTGAACCCTGTCTGTGCCACATGGTTTAGCGTGTGAGCCCTGTCTGTGCCACATGGTTTAGTGTGTGAGCCCGGTCTGTGCCACATGGTTTAGCGTGTGAGCCCTGTCTGTGCCACATGGTTTAGTGTGTGAGCCCTGTCTGTGCCACATGGTTTAGTGTGTGAGCCCTGTCTGTGCCAAATGATTTAGTGTGTGAGCCCGGTCTGTGCCACATGGTTTAGTGTGTGAGCCCTGTCTGTGCCACATGGTTTAGTGTGTGAGCCCGGTCTGTGCCACATGGTTTAGTGTGTGAGCCCTGTCTGTGCCACATGGTTTAGTGTGTGAACCCTGTCTGTGCCACATGGTTTAGTGTGTGAGCCCTGTCTGTGCCACATTGTTTAGTGTGTGAGCCCTGTCTGTGCCACATTGTTTAGTGTGTGAGCACGGTCTGTGCCACATGGTTTAGTGTGTGAACCCTGTCTGTGCCACATTGTTTAGTGTGTGAGCCCTGTCTGTGCCACATTGTTTAGTGTGTGAGCCCTGTCTGTGCCACATGGTTTAGTGTGTGAACCCTGTCTGTGCCACATGGTTTAGTGTGTGAACCCTGTCTGTGCCACATGGTTTAGTGTGTGAGCCCTGTCTGTGCCACATGGTTTAGTGTGTGAGCCCTGTCTGTGCCACATGGTTTAGTGTGTGAACCCTGTCTGTGCCACATGGTTTAGTGTGTGAGCCCTGTCTGTGCCACATGGTTTAGTGTGTGAGCCCTGTCTGTGCCACATGGTTTAGTGTGTGAGCCCTGTGCCACATGGTTTAGTGTGTGAACCCTGTCTGTGCCACATGGTTTAGCGTGTGAACCCTGTCTGTGCCACATGGTTTAGCGTGTGAGCCCTGTGCCACATGGTTTAGTGTGTGAACCCTGTCTGTGCCACATGGTTTAGTGTGTGAACCCTGTCTGTGCCACATGGTTTAGTGTGTGAACCCTGTCTGTGCCACATGGTTTAGCGTGTGAGCCCTGTCTGTGCCACATGGTTTAGCGTGTGAGCCCTGTCTGTGCCACATGGTTTAGTGTGTGAGCCCTGTCTGTGCCACATGGTTTAGTGTGTGAGCCCGGTCTGTGCCACATGGTTTAGTGTGTGAGCCCTGTCTGTGCCACATGGTTTAGTGTGTAAGCCCTGTCTGTGCCACATGGTTTAGTGTGTGAGCCCGGTCTGTGCCACATGGTTTAGTGTGTGAGCCCTGTCTGTGCCACATGGTTTAGTGTGTGAGCCCTGTCTGTGCCACATGGTTTAGTGTGTGAGCCCGGTCTGTGCCACATGGTTTAGTGTGTGAACCCTGTCTGTGCCACATGGTTTAGTGTGTGAGCCCTGTCTGTGCCACATGGTTTAGTGTGTGAGCCCTGTCTGTGCCACATGGTTTAGTGTGTGAGCCCTGTCTGTGCCACATGGTTTAGTGTGTGAGCCCTGTCTGTGCCACATTGTTTAGTGTGTGAGCCCTGTCTGTGCCACATTGTTTAGTGTGTGAGCCCTGTCTGTGCCACATGGTTTAGTGTGTGAGCCCTGTCTGTGCCACATGGTTTAGTGTGTGAGCCCTGTCTGTGCCACATGGTTTAGTGTGTGAACCCTGTCTGTGCCACATGGTTTAGTGTGTGAGCCCTGTCTGTGCCACATGGTTTAGCCCTGTGTGCCACATGGAGCCCTGTCTGTGCCACATGGTTTAGTGTGTGAACCCTGTCTGTGCCACATGGTTTAGCGTGTGAGCCCTGTCTGTGCCACATGGT
Source organism: Oncorhynchus keta (assembly GCF_023373465.1). Classification (NCBI taxonomy): domain Eukaryota; kingdom Metazoa; phylum Chordata; class Actinopteri; order Salmoniformes; family Salmonidae; genus Oncorhynchus; species Oncorhynchus keta. The sequence continues at coordinate 25,188,951 of NC_068425.1, read as the reverse complement.
TTAGTGTGTGAACCCTGTCTGTGCCACATGGTTTAGTGTGTGAGCCCTGTCTGTGCCACATGGTTTAGTGTGTGAGCCCTGTCTGTGCCACATGGTTTAGTGTGTGAGCCCTGTCTGTGCCACATGGTTTAGCGTGTGAACCCGGTCTGTGCCACATGGTTTAGCGTGTGAGCCCTGTCTGTGCCACATGGTTTAGTGTGTGAGCCCTGTCTGTGCCACATGGTTTGCCACATGGTTTAGTGTGTGAGCCCTGTCTGTGCCACATGGTTTAGTGTGTGAGCCCTGTCTGTGCCACATGGTTTAGTGTGTAAGCCCTGTCTGTGCCACATGGTTTAGTGTGTGAGCCCTGTCTGTGCCACATGGTTTAGTGTGTGAGCCCTGTCTGTGCCACATGGTTTAGTGTGTGAGCCCTGTCTGTGCCACATGGTTTAGTGTGTGAGCCCGGTCTGTGCCACATGGTTTAGTGTGTGAACCCTGTCTGTGCCACATGGTTTAGTGTGTGAGCCCTGTCTGTGCCACATGGTTTAGTGTGTGAGCCCTGTCTGTGCCACATGGTTTAGTGTGTGAGCCCTGTCTGTGCCACATGGTTTAGTGTGTGAGCCCTGTCTGTGCCACATGGTTTAGTGTGTGAGCCCTGTCTGTGCCACATTGTTTAGTGTGTGAGCCATGGTTTAGTGTGTGAACCCTGTCTGTGCCACATGGTTTAGTGTGTGAGCCCTGTCTGTGCCACATTGTTTAGTGTGTGAGCCCTGTCTGTGCCACATGGTTTAGTGTGTGAACCCTGTCTGTGCCACATGGTTTAGTGTGTGAGCCCTGTCTGTGCCACATGGTTTAGTGTGTGAGCCCTGTCTGTGCCACATGATTTAGTGTGTGAGCCCGGTCTGTGCCACATGGTTTAGTGTGTGAGCCCTGTCTGTGCCACATGGTTTAGTGTGTGAGCCCTGTCTGTGCCACATGATTTAGTGTGTGAGCCCTGTCTGTGCCACATGGTTTAGCGTGTGAGCCCTGTCTGTGCCACATGGTTTAGTGTGTGAGCCCTGTCTGTGCCACATGGTTTAGTGTGTGAGCCCTGTCTGTGCCACATGGATTAGCGTGTGAGCCCTGTCTGTGCCACATGGTTTAGTGTGTGAGCCCTGTCTGTGCCACATGGTTTAGTGTGTGAGCCCTGTCTGTGCCACATGGTTTAGTGTGTGAGCCCTGTCTGTGCCACATGGTTTAGTGTGTGAGCCCGGTCTGTGCCACATGGTTTAGTGTGTGAGCCCTGTCTGTGCCACATGGTTTAGTGTGTGAGCCCTGTCTGTGCCACATGGTTTAGTGTGTGAGCCCTGTCTGTGCCACATTGTTTAGTGTGTGAGCCCTGTCTGTGCCACATGGTTTAGTGTGTGAGCCCTGTCTGTGCCACATTGTTTAGTGTGTGAGCCCTGTCTGTGCCACATTGTTTAGTGTGTGAGCCCTGTCTGTGCCACATGGTTTAGTGTGTGAACCCTGTCTGTGCCACATGGTTTAGTGTGTGAGCCCTGTCTGTGCCACATGGTTTAGAGTGTGAGCCCTGTCTGTGCCACATGGTTTAGCGTGTGAACCCTGTCTGTGCCACATGGTTTAGCGTGTGAGCCCTGTCTGTGCCACATGGTTTAGCGTGTGATCCCTGTCTGTGCCACATGGTTTAGTGTGTGAGCCCTGTCTGTGCCACATGGTTTAGTGTGTGAGCCCTGTCTGTGCCACATGGTTTAGTGTGTGAACCCGGTCTGTGCCACATGGTTTAGTGTGTGAACCCTGTCTGTGCCACATGGTTTAGTGTGTGAACCCTGTCTGTGCCACATGGTTTAGTGTGTGAGCCCTGTCTGTGCCACATGGTTTAGTGTGTGAACCCTGTCTGTGCCACATGGTTTAGTGTGTGAGCCCGGTCTGTGCCACATGGTTTAGCGTGTGAGCCCTGTCTGTGCCACATGGTTTAGCGTGTGAGCCCTGTCTGTGCCACATGGTTTAGTGTGTGAGCCCTGTCTGTGCCACATGATTTAGTGTGTGAGCCCGGTCTGTGCCACATGGTTTAGTGTGTGAGCCCTGTCTGTGCCACATGGTTTAGTGTGTGAGCCCTGTCTGTGCCACATGATTTAGTGTGTGAGCCCTGTCTGTGCCACATGGTTTAGTGTGTGAGCCCTGTCTGTGCCACATGGTTTAGTGTGTGAGCCCTGTCTGTGCCACATGGTTTAGTGTGTGAGCCCTGTCTGTGCCACATGGTTTAGTATGTGAGCCCTGTCTGTGCCACATGGTTTAGTGTGTGAGCCCTGTCTGTGCCACATGGTTTAGTGTGTGAGCCTTGTCTGTGCCACATGGTTTAGTGTGTGAGCCCGGTCTGTGCCACATGGTTTAGTGTGTGAGCCCTGTCTGTGCCACATGGTTTAGTGTGTGAGCCCTGTCTGTGCCACATGGTTTAGTGTGTGAGCCCGGTCTGTGCCACATGGTTTAGTGTGTGAGCCCTGTCTGTGCCACATGGTTTAGTGTGTGAGCCCGGTCTGTGCCACATGGTTTAGTGTGTGAGCCCTGTCTGTGCCACATGGTTTAGCGTGTGAGCCCTGTCTGTGCCACATGGTTTAGCGTGTGAGCCCGGTCTGTGCCACATGGTTTAGTGTGTGAGCCCGGTCTGTGCCACATGGTTTAGTGTGTGAGCACGGTCTGTGCCACATGGTTTAGTGTGTGAGCACGGTCTGTGCCACATGGTTTAGTGTGTGAGCCCTGTCTGTGCCACATGGTTTAGTGTGTGAGCCCTGTCTGTGCCACATTGTTTAGTGTGTGAACCCTGTCTGTGCCACATGGTTTAGCGTGTGAGCCCTGTCTGTGCCACATGGTTTAGCGTGTGAGCCCTGTCTGTGCCACATGGTTTAGTGTGTGAACCCTGTCTGTGCCACATGGTTTAGTGTGTGAACCCTGTCTGTGCCACATGGTTTAGTGTGTGAGCCCTGTCTGTGCCACATGGTTTAGTGTGTAAACCCTGTCTGTGCCACATGGTTTAGTGTGTGAACCCTGTCTGTGCCACATGGTTTAGTGTGTGAGCCCTGTCTGTGCCACATGGTTTAGTGTGTGAGCCCGGTCTGTGCCACATGGTTTAGTGTGTGAGCCCGGTCTGTGCCACATGGTTTAGTGTGTGAGCCCTGTCTGTGCCACATGGTTTAGTGTGTGAGCCCTGTCTGTGCCACATGGTTTAGTGTGTGAGCCCTGTCTGTGCCACATGGTTTAGTGTGTGAGCCCTGTCTGTGCCACATGGTTTAGTGTGTGAGCCCTGTCTGTGCCACATGGTTTAGTGTGTGAGCCCTGTCTGTGCCACATGGTTTAGAGTGTGAGCCCTGTCTGTGCCACATGGTTTAGTGTGTGAGCCCTGTCTGTGCCACATGGTTTAGTGTGTGAGCCCTGTCTGTGCCACATGGTTTAGTGTGTGAGCCCTGTCTGTGCCACATGGTTTAGTGTGTGAGCCCTGTCTGTGCCACATGGTTTAGTGTGTGAGCCCTGTCTGTGCCACATGGTTTAGTGTGTGAGCCCTGTCTGTGCCACATGGTTTAGTGTGTGAGCCCTGTCTGTGCCACATGGTTTAGTGTGTGAGCCCTGTCTGTGCCACATGGTTTAGTGTGTGAGCCCGGTCTGTGCCACATGGTTTAGTGTGTGAACCCTGTCTGTGCCACATGGTTTAGTGTGTGAGCCCTGTCTGTGCCACATGGTTTAGTGTGTGAGCCCGGTCTGTGCCACATGGTTTAGTGTGTGAGCCCTGTCTGTGCCACATGGTTTAGTGTGTGAGCCCTGTCTGTGCCACATGGTTTAGTGTGTGAGCCCTGTCTGTGCCACATGGTTTAGTGTGTGAGCCCTGTCTGTGCCACATGGTTTAGTGTGTGAGCCCTGTCTGTGCCACATGGTTTAGTGTGTGAACCCTGTCTGTGCCACATGGTTTAGTGTGTGAACCCTGTCTGTGCCACATGGTTTAGTGTGTGAACCCTGTCTGTGCCACATGGTTTAGTGTGGCACCACTACGTTGGCAAGACAACAAAATACTACTGGAAAGGCGGTCGTTTAGTGTGAGAGGCTCAGCCATGTTAGGATTTTGAAAGTCATGTAGTGCACACCTGGCATTACCCTACAAGTGGCCTACTGTAGCCAGCTAGCTAGTTAATAATACATTGTTTTTGTATTTACTTTCTAGGTTCTCCCACTGCCTCAGTTTTTTGGGTCCTACACAAAAACAAATATATAATGGGCAATCTTCACGATATTTGCAGTGGTAACAAAGTGCAGCAAGCAGCCATGTTGATGAATGGAGACAGGGGAAAAAAGTCACCAGAGTGGTTTAGTTGTGATGTTTGACTTTACCAGTATAATTCACTTTCAATTTCAATGAAAATAAATTGCAGACTGTCGGCCACCTTTCATAACTTGAAACTAGCATAGGCCACAACTACTGGAGGGATATCAGTGGGGGAGGGTTCTTGAAATGTAACATCCAATCAAAATCTTGCCTCTGGGAGCCAGTGGACCATTCAAACCGTTTTTTCAATAAAAAATTATCCAGACCTCGGCGGTTAACGCTTGATCTGATTGAATTTAGGCCTAACTCAGTCAATGTGTGTGATACTAGATTTCAATCTTGCTGACACAGTGTGCGTGTGTGCTTGTGTGTGTGTGTGTGTGTGTGTGTGTGTGCATGCACGTGTGTGCTTAAGTAGCTGCGGCAGGCATTTTCACATACTCCCTTCATATCCAGCTGTTTCCAAGTGGCAATCACACACAATGAGAGAATGATTAGAGAGAGAGAGGGGGGGGTGCATCAGATGTACTGTGCTGTTCTGTGTGGACTGGAGGGTCGATAAGAGTGCTGGGGTTTCTCCTGCTCACACTCAGGTTTCGCTGGGTGACCTTTAAGAGCACCGAACACTCTGCAGCAGGACCCACACAGACTTAGACACTCTCTCTCTCAGCTCACATCTCTCTCTCAGCTCATATATCTCTCTCTCTCATCCTCTCTCAGCTCACATCTCTCTCTCTCCTCCTCTCAGCTCACATCTCTTTCTCAGCTCACATCTCTCTCTCAGCCCACATCTCTCTCTCAGCCCACATCTCTCTCTCTCAGCTCACATCTCGCTCTCTCATCCTCTCTCAGCTCACATCTCTTTATCTCTCTCTTACTCAGCTCACATCTCTCCCTCTCTCATCCTCTCTCAGCTCACATCTCTATCTCTCTCCTTCCCTCTCTGTTCATCTCTTCATCCCTCAGCTCAGCGGTCTCTCTCCTCCACCATACGGTTAGTTGTGTGTGTCTGTGAGTGTGCAGACTGTGTGTGTAACAGGGTTATTGCACAATTCCTTACACACTAAAGTTTAGCTTTTCATGACTCAGTTTATCACCTACAGACCCTTCTTAGATAAAGAGGGAGAAATTATTTCTCTCCCTCCTTATCTCTTCCCCACTCTCTCTTTCTCAATTTCTCTTCTCCTCCCCTCTCTCCTTCCTCCCTTTCTCCCCGAGCAGCCTTGAGTGGTGGCCGAGGGAAAAGAGGGAGAAAAGGGATGAGGGGAGGAGTGGGTCATTCAGTGCTTCACTGCTGCAGTGTAATTACTCCTGCTAATCAGAGCACTTTACAGCAGTGCTTCTGTTCCTCTACTCCTCCATCCTCTCACCTCCTCTCTCCCCCTCCTAATACCGTCCCTTTCTGACTCTCTCTACCCTCACTCTCCCTATTAACTCTCACTCTCTATGGAAAGCAGAACGCCAACTTGAATCATTTCATCCAGAGAGAGAAGTGTCTGTGTGTGTGTGTGTGTGTGTGTGTGTGTGTGTGTGTGTGTGTGTGTGTGTGTGTGTGTGTGTGTGTGTGTGTGTGTGTGTGTGTGTGTGTGTGTGTGTGTGTGTGTGTGTGTGTGTGTGTGTGTGTGTGTGTGTGGTGTTTACAAGAGGCCTAGGCAAATAGAGATAGGCCGTAATGAGACAGTGGGAGAGTGTTCTCTGATAGATAAAGAGGTCATTGTGCGTGTGGTGTGTTTGATAACTGTCCTCCACCCCAACTTGACTGCAAGGAACCAAGGAGGGAATACAGTGCCTTGACTTTTTCCATGTTTTGTTGTGTTACAGCCTGAATTAAACATTTATTCAATTGAGATGTTTTGTCACTGGCCAACACACAATACCCCATAATGTCAAAGTGGAATTATGTTTCTATACTTCTTTTGTTGTTGGACAAATTAATTAAAAATGAAAAGCTGAAATGTATTTGAGTCAATACGTAGTCAACCCCTGTGTTATGGCAAGCCTAAAAATATGCTTAACAAGTCCCATAATAAGTTGCACGGACTCACTCTGTTCGCAATAATAGTGTATAACATGATTTTTGAATGACTACCTCATCTCTGTACCCCACACATACAATTATCTGTAATGTCCCTCAGTTGAGCAGTCTATTTCAAATACAGATTCAACCACAAAGACCAGGGAGGTTTTCGAATGCCTCGCAAAAAGAAGGGCACCTATTGGAAGATGGGTTAAATATCCCATTGAATATCCCTTTGAGCATGGGGAAGTTATTAGCTACACTTTGGATGGTGTATTAATACACCCAATTGCTACAAAGATACAGACATCCTTCCTAACTCAGTTACAAGGGATTCCAACAAGAGGCCAATGGTGACTTTTAAACAGTTATAGAGTTTAATGGCAGTTATAAGAGGAAACTGAGGATCGATCAACAACATTGTAGTTACTTCACAATGCTAACCTAATTGAGTGAAAAGAAGGAAGCCTGTACATAATGCAAATATTCCAAAACATCCATCCTGTTTACAATAAAGCACTAAAGTAATACTGCAAACAATGTGGCAAAGAAATTCACTTTTTTTCCTTAATATAAAGTGTTATATTTGTGGCAAATCAATACATCACCTGTATCACTCTCCATATTTTCAAGTATAGTGGTAGCTGCATCATGTTATGGGTAAGCTTGTAATCATTAAGGACTGGGGAGTTTTTTAGGATAAAAAATATATGGAATGGACGAAGCACAGGCAAAATCCTACAGGAAACTTCAGTCTGCTTTCCACCAGACATTTGGAGATGAATTTGCCTTTCAGCAGGACAATAAACTAAAACACAAGGCCACATTTACACTAAAGTTGCTTACCAAGAAGACAATAAATGTTCCTGAGTGGCCTAGTTACAGTTTTGACTTAAATCTATTTGAAGATAGCTGCCAAGGGTGCTTCTACAAAGCGTTGACTCAGGGGTGTGAATACTTATGTAAGTGAGATATTTCTGTATTTCATGTCCTAATACATTTGCAAAAACAATTAAAAAACGTGTTCACTTTGTCATATTTGTGTGTAGATGGGTGAGGAAAACATTACTTAATCCATTTTGAATTCAGGCTGTAACAACAAAATGTGGAGTAAGTCAAGGGGTATGAATACTTTCTGAAGGCACTGTACAGGGTTAACTTTACAATACAAAACCTAAAATGCCAAATAAAATACAATTGAATAGCATTTCTCTATCCTCCTCCACTCCCCCTAATAAACAGTTATTCACCAGCCTGGGCTCATAAAAGCTCAGGGAAGTTTTATTTGTTTCAGAGACGTTTAAATCCATTGAAGCTGAAATAAAACAGTTAAACCACGACTGCCTTTGGGTAACACGCTTAGCCGACCGAGACAGGCACTGGAGCCGCAGGTTTATTTCCCAGTTAACTGCCTTACTTTCTAGATCAGCACAGGGCAGATGCATACATGCAGGTAAGCATGAGATATGAGAGAAAAACAGAGAGACATAGAATAGGGAGAAAGAGAGAGAAAGAGGGCAAGGGTTTCAGAGGAATATAGAAAGAAAGAGAGGAAAAAGAGATACAGAAGGTTTGTGTTGCTGACAGTGAGTTTTGAGTCACTCTGACTCACTGTGATCACCCCAGATTGCCATCCGTAGGGTACCGGATGAAATGGACACGGCTATCAGAACTCACACACACCGTCTCCAAAGGTGTGAATAAATGGTGTGTGTGTGTGTGGTCATTGTAGAATTATATGGCTGACGTAGTCGCTGCATGCACTGTATGACTCACACAGTGGAAAAAGTGGAAAGAGGGGAATTTGAAGTGATTGTGGAAATCTCATCTTTGGGATCCTCTTGTTTTATCACCATAATGCTAAACTGACTGTAACTGATAGGTGAATAGAGATGGAAGGAGAAGCGCACTTCCTGAAAGTTCAAGCATGTTCTGTTACACCTGCACTGGGACTGACAGACTGGAAACGTGACTACCATTCCTACTGGCAACATCACTTGTGACCTGACCTTGGCCTAAAATAATTCCCTGCAATCGATACCATGCCTTTAAATAGGTTGAGTTTAATTTTTGTGTCTTGGTGTGATGTGGCTGTGAGCAGGGAGTGTCCAGTATGGAACGGTATTCTCTACAGTTTCAGTAAACCTACGGACAAAGGAATGTCCTGTCATCGCCAAGGAAACAGCCAGGAGATATCTTAATCTTCACAAGCTGCAGAATTGAACAAATGTACCCTAAGATTCCCATCAGTGTCCCTGGGGAGCGTAAATAAATATGCATTCAATCAATGTGGAGAAAAAATACTGAAAAACAGCCTTGTCAGTAATAAAAAGAAGTGCTGAATTTTGACAGTTCGTTATTATTGTGATAGTCCACTGCTTAACTTTGTGTCAAACTGTCAAGAGACCACATCACTGACCAGGACTGCCATTTCATACTTCACTGTGTTCTTAAAGTTCCATCGCAGTCATTTTTATCTCAATATCAAATCATTTCTGGGAAACGATTAAGTACTTTACAGTGATTGTTTTGAATTAAAATGGTCAAAAAGAAAGAAAAATAGCTTCTTAGCAAAGAGCAATTTCTCAAGTGGGGTGGGGAAAAGTGAAAACTAGCTGTTATTGGCAGAGAGGTTTGGAACTCTTTCTTATTGGTCTATTAACTAATTTACAGCCTGGTGATGTCAAAACTCCGTCCCACCAAAAACAGGCAGAAATTTCAGGCATTATTTTCAAACAGTTCTTTCACTAAAATGGCATTATCATAATTTTCAAAATTTCACAGTGTTATACCAACCTCACTCATAGTGTGGAAATATCCACTCACCAGCCAGTTTATTAAGTACACCACAACGTTTCATAAAAATGGATCGCTCCTACACACAGTGAGTCACTTGGCCATGGCTTGCTATCTAAAGCAGGCAGCCAGGCATCGAGGCATTCAGTTCCTGTTGGATTGAATGTTAGAATGGGCATAACGAGTGACCTTGAGTCTGGTTTGATCGTCAGTGCCAGGCGCGCCGGATCCAGTATCACAGAAACAGCTGGCCTTTTGAGCTTTTTATGAAGAGAATGGTGCAACAAATACAAAATCCAGTCAACGCCAGTCCTGTGGGGGACAACAACTTGTGGATAAGCAACGACGAAGGAGAATTACAAGAATCGGGCAAGCTAACAGGCATGCCACAAACAGACAAATAACGGGGCAGTACAACAGTGGTGTGCAGAACGACATCTCGGGAACGCACAACTCGTCGGTCCTTGTCACGGATGGACTATTGCAGAAAACCACCAAACTGGGTTCCTCTCCTATCAGTTAAAAACAAGAAGAAGCGGCTCCAGTGGGCACACGATCACCAACACTGGACGAATCCCGGTTCTTGTTTCTTTATGCTGATGGCAGAGTCAGGATTTGGCGTAAGCAGCATGAGTCCATGGACCCATCCTGCCTGGTGTCAACAGACCAACAACACTGTGGAATGTTTCCGACTTTTAGGTCTGACCCGGTGATTATAAAACACAGGAAAATCATATTATTTGAGGGCTGAGGAAGCCTGCATGGGGTTCTGTTCTGTTGGGGATTACTCCTTCACATCCACACCACCAGAGAGAGAGACAAGGCCCATCTCCACCATCCACCACACTCCCCTCGGGGTGTGGATAATGGCAGACATACTGTAACTACATCTAATGCTTGAAGCATAACAGTTTTATTACACAACACACACAGTAGGAGTGCGTGACACAGCAGATAACAGGGTAACCACTACAAAGAACATGACTGAGTTGTCCTGTGCTGTATGTACGTTGCCAAGGGAAGCAGAAGCAAGAAGGCCTCTGGGCAGCCATGGTGAATGGTGTTGCTGGCACACTGGAAAATAGCAGTTGTTCATTAATGCAATTAATAGAGAAACAGAAAGAGAGAGAGGAAATGGGACAATTTATAAAAATGTCTCCTCTTTAGTGAGTTAAGCCTGATGAAAACCAGACCCCTCCAGTAGCAGAGAGAGAGAGAGAGAGAGAGAGAGAGAGAGAGAGAGAGAGAGAGAGAGAGAGAGAGAGAGAGAGAGAGAGAGAGAGAGAGAGTTCCTACTGCTGCACTCCCAGGCCTGGCCTGCAGCACGAGAGGTTAAGCTGAACACACTGACCCTCTAAAGCCCTTCAGTTTGTACTGCGGGTACTCCACATGGTGTGTGTCATGTTATGTACAGAGATCACAGTCATGCTCCCATATGGAGTAGGACTTGGAGTGCGTCCCTAATGGCACCCTATTCCCTATATAATAGTGCACTACTTTTGACTAGAGCCCTATGAGTTCTGGTCAAAAGTAATGCACTATGTAGGAAATAGGGTGCCCTTTGGGATGCGGCCCTGGTGAGAGAGTCATTATGTGCTGCTGGGCTTGGGTTATTATGTGGGTGAGTGACAGTTTGCCTCCCATCTCCTCCTCCTCTAGAAGCATTCCCCCTTTTTCTCCAGATAGCATCTTAGCCGGAACCCATCTGCCTATAAGAACCAGAGGTCGACCGATTATGATTTTTCAACGCCGATACCGATTATTGGAGGACCAAAATGTATTTATTTGTAATAATGACAATTACAACAATACTGAATGAACACTTATTTTAACTTAATATAATACATCAATACAATATATTTAGCCTGAAATAAATAATGACATGTTAAATTTGGTTTAAATAATGCAAAAACAAAGTGTTGGGGAAGAAAGTAAAAGTGCAATATGTGCCATGAAAGAAAGCTAACGGTTTAAGTTCCTTGCTCAGAACATGAGATCATATGAAAGCTGGTGGTTCCTTTTAATATGAGTCGTCAATATTCCCAGGTAAGAAGTTTTAGGTTGTAATTATTATAGGAATTATAGGATTATTTCTCTCTATACCATTTGTATTTCATTAACCTTTGACTATTGGATGTTCTTATAGGCACTTTAGTATTGCCAGTGTAACAGTATAGCTTCCGTCCCTCTCCTCGCTCCTACCTGGGCTCAAACCAGGAACACAACGACAACAGCCACCCTCGAATCAGCGTTACCCATCGCTCCACAAAAGTAGCGTTACCCATGCAGAGCAAGGGGAACAACCACTCCAAGTCGGAGAGAGAGTGACGTTTGAAACGCTATTAGTGCACACCCCGTTAACTAGCTAGCCATTTCACATCGGTTACACCAGCCTAATCTCGGGAGTTGATAGGCTTGAAGTCATAAACAGCTGCTGGCAAAGGAAAATGCTGTTTGAATGAATGCTTACGAGCCTGCTGGTGCCTACCATCGCTCAGTCAGACTGCTCTATCAAATCATAGACTTAGTTATAACATGATAACACACAGAAATACGATCCTTAGGTCACTAATATGGCCTAATCCGGAAACTATTATCTCGAAAACAAGACGTTTATTCTTTCAGTGAAATACGGAACCGTTACGTATTTTATCTAACGGGTGGCATCCCTAAGTCTAAATATTCCTGTTACATTGCACAACCTTCAATGTTATGTCATAATTACGTAAAATTATGGCAAATTAGGTGGCCCAAACTGTTGCATATACACTGACTCTGCGTGCAATGAACACAAGAGAACTAGAACTAGTGGACTAGTTAACTGTAAGGTTGCAAGATTGTGTCCCACGAGCTGACAAGGTAAAAATCTGTCGTTCTGCCCCTGAACGAGGCAGTTAACCCACTGTTCCTTGGCCATCATTGAAAATAAGAATGTGTTCTTAACTGACTTGCTTAGTTAAATAAAGATTAAATAAAGGTGTTATGAAAAATCTGTGTCCGGCCAAATCTGTGTCCAAAAATACAGATTTCCGATTGTTATGAAAACTTGAAATCGGCCATTCCGATTAATAAGAACAAGCATTCACATGTGTGCACTGTCACTCAAACATCTGCTTAGGGACATTGTCGTGACTAAACCCAGGCTCAGAACTACTTGAAGAAGGATGTATACAGTTATAGTTATTTTTTCATTATGGGGAAACGTATCTTTTTGGTTTGTTTTTATTTCCCTGGTCCCCATTGTAAATGACCTTTTTGATATACCGGTGTGCTAACTACAGTACCATGTGCTGGTTCCAAGGAGACTTGATGTAGGTTGCTTAGCCAATGATAATGTATTCCTAAACTGGCTATTAATTACTGCTGGTTAAGTGTGTGATTTAAAAAAACAAAAAAACATTCTTACCGTAAAATAATGACCTCATACGAAAATGACCTCTTCCCGTCTTATATAATAGCATTCTCTCCTTTTTCCTCTCCTTAGATCCTCTCCTCCCATCCTACACGTCTCCCACCACTCCCCTGGACCGGTCTTCCCCCTCTTTCACAGACATCTTCCCACCAGACAGCTCCAGCAGCCCCTCCCCAGGGGGAGAGAGCACCACGGCCCAGCCCAGCCCTCACTTCATCAGACCAGGCTTCAACGAGAACCTCATCCCTATCTACTGCTCCATCCTGGCTGCTGTGGTGGTGGGGCTGGTGGCCTACATCGTCTTCAAAAGGTGAGGGGCCATGGAGTGGGAGCATAGACAAAGCAGGGAGATAGGATATGAGCACAGGTAGAAGCAGCTATCACACAGATAGAATAATATATCACACAGGTAGAAGCAGCTATCACACAGATAGAATAATATATCACACAGATAGAAGCAGCTATCACACAGGTAGAATAATATATCACACAGGTAGAAGCAGCTATCACACAGATAGAATAATATATCACACAGGTAGAAGCAGCTATCACACAGATAGAATAATATATCACACAGATAGAAGCAGCTATCACACAGATAGAATAATATATCACACAGGTAGAAGCAGCTATCACACAGATAGAATAATATATCACACAGGTAGAAGCAGCTATCACACAGGTAGAATAATATATCACACAGGTAGAAGCAGCTATCACACAGATATAATAATATATCACACAGGTAGAAGCAGCTATCACACAGATAGAATAATATATCACACAGATAGAAGCAGCTATCACACAGATAGAATAATATATCACACAGGTAGAAGCAGCTATCACACAGATAGAATAATATATCACACAGATAGAAGCAGCTATCACACAGTTAGAATAATATATCACACAGATAGAAGCAGCTATCACACAGTTAGAATAATATATCACACAGATAGAAGCAGCTATCACACAGTTAGAATAATATATCACACAGATAGAAGCAGCTATCACACAGTTAGAATAATATATCACACAGATAGAAGCAGCTATCACACAGGTAGAATAATATATCACACAGATAGAAGCAGCTATCACACAGTTAGAATAATATATCACACAGATAGAAAAAGCTATCACACAGTTAGAATAATATATCACACAGATAGAAGCAGCTATCACACAGATAGAATAATATATCACACAGATAGAAGCAGCTATCACACAGTTAGAATAATATATCACACAGATAGAAGCAGCTATCACACAGATAGAAGCAGCTATCACACAGTTAGAAGCAGCTATCACACAGATAGAAGCAGCTATCACACAGATAGAAGCAGCTATCACACAAGTAGAAGCAGCTATCACACAGATAGAAGCAGCTATCACACAAATAGAAGCAGCTATCACACAAATAGAAGCAGCTATCACACCGATAGGACCAGAGACAAAGCAGGGAGGATGATACATGTATGCAGACAGTGGGGTCAGGCTGGATGAGGGAGAGAGAGTGAACTAGGACAGAGAGGTTGACTTGTCAGGGAAGGGGAATGACAGGCAGGATGGTGTTTGAGTGATGTAGCCCATGGCTAAAGAAAGGCAGGGAGCCAGATAGAGAGTGACTGTATGGTGAAATATTCATGCCTGTTGTGGAATGGCAAGATATTGACCCAGTTACACCACATGATTGCACACGCACACGCACACACACACATACACACACACACACACACACACACAATAATGCATTTCAAAGGTCACACAAAAAGATTGACAGAGGTGAGTGACATATTTAACATTAGAAATTACGCACACAGACGCACGCACACATACACACACAAGCATACACGCCAATTCAGACACACCATGTACCAAGTAAACAAGCTCATCATCAAATCCAGTATCGATTGTAAAGTGCAGTCCAGTTGAAATCCGAGTGGCTACTTCGTCAACACAAACAGTTACGGGGCTACTTTAATATCTGTCTCCTTCCACTGTATAAACAGGTCCAACACGGTCTGTTAAAAGGCCTTGATTGACTGATTGATTAGATTGGATCATTACGACTAGGAGGCTGTTCCAGCCAGAGACAACATTACAGTAAAAATGACTGAGGATAAAACCACTATGAAGCCAGAAGGCTTGTTTCCCTGCTGGTCCTTTCTGTTTACTGGAAGACTTTCAGAGATGTTTGATGACTGATCACTCCTCTTCCCTTCCATGTTTCCTGATGACCATCTCAATCACAAAACGTCCATTACTTGTATCACATCAATTAAACCACTTCTGGGAACACAGTGTTGTGGGCTTGACTCACTTCTTCTCCGTTCACACCTTCCCAGGTGGAACAGCTGCAAGCAGAACAAACAGCCGGCTAACAACCACCAAGCCACAGCAGCCAATCAAACGGTGACGCCGGAGGGGGAGAAGCTGCACAGCGACAGCGGCATCTCAGTGGACAGCCAGAGTCTGCAGGAGCAGCAGCATACAGCCCAGGCCCAGACACAGACACACAGACAGGAACAGATAGGTGAGCTCTACAACACACACTGTACACTTAGCTAGATGCTGTAATGGAAGTCTGTATGTCTGTGTGTTCACCTGTTGGGTCTGTATGGAGATTCTATGCTAGCTGGACTAGGCATATAGAGATGAAAGTGGTAACAAAGTGAATTTAGGATACATATTTTATTATTGTACATAGCGAGTCTCAGATATTATCCCGTTCTGGGTACATACTTAGACACGACTTTGGAAATGTCACCAAAGAAGTCTTAACATGGGAGGTTATGAAGGTGGGAAGGATGAGTAGTCTACACAATTTACATCTGATATCTGTGTTTTACCAATGTACAGTATACCCCTTTACCTATGCTACATGTGACCCAGCCTTTGATATTTGAGAGAGAGAGAGAGAGAGAGAGAGAGAGAGAGAGAGAGAGAGAGAGAGAGAGAGAGAGAGAGAGGACAGGGTGGTCCAGTATTCGGTGGGAGACAGCACCACTGCCTTGTGGGAAATACATGAAGAATGGTTGTGAAGGAGGAGAGCAACTTTTTAAACGGAACAAGTGAAAACAAAAGCAAGAGCTTCAGGAATGTGAAGTGGTCTCTCTATAGAGCCTGGAGCAACCTACCTTCCTTTCATTTAAAAATCCATGGCAGAGACACAGTCAGTCCTCTTATACTGAGGAGAACCATGTTCTACTTACTCCTCTCTCCATCTCTTTAGCTCTTTCAACTTATCTCTCTCTTTCTGTCTCTCTCTACATATCTACTCTTTCTCCCTCCCTTTCTATCTCCCCTTTTCTTTATCTCTCTCTCTGGAGTCTCAGTGGCGTGGCACGGCTTCTATCCACTCAGAGGAGTGATAGAGAGAGCTTTGTCGTCAACCTCCTAAGTGCTGAGCCAGAGCCTAAGGGGCCCCACACATCCAGTGACTCAGCATCTCTCTCTATGCAGTCATGAATGCATAACTGAAGAAGTTATGAAGTAGTAATGAGGTAGTTCAGAAGACAATTATAAAGTTATGTTTGTTAATAGTTAACTTATGCACCATCACCTGATCTGACCCTGGACTTCTGCTGTTTTGGATCTTACCCACAACCCAAATGCATACCCATGCCCATGTGATGTTTGGGAAGCCTGGGAAATGCTGCTATTGTTTTATTTTGTGTTGTGGGAATTCTATTCATTTCCCCCCACTCAGAAATGCAAAGCCTCAGTATAATGGAGAAAAGGGGGCATCTTTTCCTGGGGATTAGCATGTGATTGGGTCATTGAGTAGATGCCCGCCCCTTTAACCCTTGTCTCTTTGTGTGATTGGCTCATTAGCAGGTGTTGTGTGATGGAGCCTCATTAGCAGGTGTTGTGTGATGGAGGCCAGGCCCGATCCCCCTGCCTGTTTAAATTTGATCCAGCAACAGTGTTTAATGTCTGCTGATTAGCGTCAGCTCTGTCTTCTGGCGCAGAAGCCATTAAAATACAGTACTGCACACAGCATGCTGTGGGCTGGGCGGCTACTCCACTAGTAAATGGGGACTTGTTAAAATATAAAACACCCAAGGGGGGTGAGAATATGTACAATAAATCCATAAAATCATATGGATTTCCCTTTTCAAATGAACCACATTTTACACATACAGTATGACTGAAAATCCCACAGCAGTCTTTGTAGACGGTGTCATACCCAGTCAACAACAAGTCAATTAAGATTTCAAGTGAAATATTAAAGTCTATAAAAGATGCCCTGTGCTTTGATTGACAAGCTCAAAAGGACTCCCCGCGTCCCTGCCTTGGGGTAATAACTCCCAAAAGACTTACAGACATCTATAATAAGTCTTCTCTACTCTCCAGTGCAATCTGGTGATCTTTTAAATAGCAATCTGTCTTTTCCCTCTGAGGCTCCTTCCCCTTTACGCTGGAGTATTCCTTCCTCAAGGGGCAGAGGGGTGTTTAAAATTTAAATGAGACTCAAACCTCTCACTCATCTCTCATCATCGTGCCTCTGTCCTTAATCTGATCCCATTCTCTACCTGAACGATAGTCACGGAAACTGTCAGTCAAAGTCTGCTCGTCCCAGGTTAGAGGGGCAGTGGGCTAATGCTAGTGTAGTACAATGCTAGTGTAGTAGGAGAGTAGCTAGTGTAGTAGGAAAGTAACTATTAGGGGTAGGAGAGTAGCTAGTGCAGTATGAGAGTAGCTAGTAAGGTAGAAGAGTAGCTAGTGGGGTAGGAGAGTAGCTAGTGGGGTAGGAGAGTAGCTAGTGGGGTAGGAGAGTAGCTAGTGGGGTAGGAGAGTAACTAGTAGGGTAGAAGAGTAGCTAGAGGGGTAGGAGAGTAGCTAGTGCATTGGGAGAGTAGCTAGTGCAGTAGGAGAGGAGCTAGCGTAGTAGGAGAGTAGCTAATGGGGTAGGAGAGTAGCTAGTAGGATAGGAGAGTAGCTAGTGGGGTAGGAGAGTAGCTAGTGGGGTAGGAGAGTAGCTAGAGGGGTAGGAGAGTAGCTAGTGGGGTAGGGGAGTAACTAGTAGGGTAGGAGAGTAGCTAGTGGGGTAGGAGAGTAGCTAATAGGGTAGAAGAGTAGCTAGTGGGGTAGGAGAGTAGATAGATGGTAGGAGAGTAGCTAGTAGGGTAGGAGAGGAGCTAGATGGGTAGGATAGTAGTTAGTGGGGTAGGAGAGTAGATAGATGGTAGGAAAGTAACTATTAGAGGTAGGGGAGTAGCTAGTGCAGTATGAGAGTAGCTAGTAAGGTAGAAGAGTAGCTAGTGGGGTAGGAGAGTAGCTAGTGGGGTAAGAGAGTAGCTAGTGGGGTAGGAGAGTAGCTAGTGGGGTAGGAGAGTAGCTAGTGGGGTAGGAGAGTAGCTAGTGGGGTAGAAGAGTAGCTAGAGGGGTAGGAGAGTAGCTAGTGCATTGGGAGAGTAGCTAGTGCAGTAGGAGAGGAGCTAGCGTAGTAGGAGAGTAGCTAATGGGGTAGGAGAGTAGCTAGTAGGATAGGAGAGTATCTAGTGGGGTAGGAGAGTAGCTAGTGGGGTAGGAGAGTAGCTAGAGGGGTAGGAGAGTAGCTAGTGGGGTAGAAGAGGAGATAGATGGGTAGGAGAGTAGCTAGTGGGGTAGGGGAGGAGATAGATGGGTAGGAGAGTAGCTAGTGGGGTAGGGAAGTAACTAGTAGGGTAGGAGAGTAGCTAGTGGGGTAGGAGAGTAGCTCGATGGGTAGGAGAGTAGATAGATGGTAGGAGAGTAGCTAGTGGGGTAGAAGAGTAGCTAAATGGGTAGGAGAGTAGCTAGATGGGTAGGAGAGTAGTTAGTGGGGTAGGAGAGTAGCTAGTGGGGTAGGAGAGTAGCTAGAGGGGTAGGAGAGTAGCTAGTGGGGTAGGAGAGTAGACAGTAGGGTAGGAGAGTAGCTAGTAGAGTAGGAGAGTAGCCAGTGGGGTAGGAGAGTAACTAGTAGCGTAGAAGAGTAGCTAGATGGTTAGGAGAGTAGCTAGTGCTTTGGGAGAGTAGCTAGTAGGGTAAGAGAGTAGCTAGCTAGTGGGGTAGGAGAGAAGCTAGATAGTAGGATAAGAGAGTAGCTGGTGGGGTAGGAGAGTAGCTAGTAGGGTAGGAGAGTTGCTAGTAGAGTAGGAGAGTAGCTTGTGGGGTGGGAGAGTAACTAGTGTAGTAGGAGAGTAGCTCATAGGGTAGGAGAGTAGCTAGTAGAAGAATAGCTAGTGGGGAAGAAGAGTAGCTAGTGTAGTAGAAGAGTAGCTAGTAGAGTAGGAGAGTAGCTAGTGGGGTAGGAGAGTAGTTTGTGCAGTAGAAAGCTGGTGTAGTAGGGAGTAAAGCCCTTTCTGTTGAGGAGGCAGCCCTGGGATGTGGATGAGGTAGACAGCAAGAGCTTTAGAGCAGGACAAATACTGACGTATTGCGTTGTCCAAAGCACTTTGAGACTAAATGAAGAGCTATATAAATGCTAATCCATTATTGGTATTAATCATGAATAAATGTAACATATTGTAGTGGGGACCTCTGTATTGAGTTAAATAGAATAACTTGAGTCTGTATTGACTCAGTTCTAAAAGAAAGAGGGATGTCAGTGGTGGGAGTGGTACAGTGCGACAATCAGACAGAGAAGCTAGGGCCAGGTCACATTTACATTTTGCATGTACACTTTCAATTAATGTAGGTAAGACAACCACAAATCACAGTCCCTGTTTAAGCAAAATCCCATCACAGAGAGGGTCATCGAATGTGAGGAGGAATGTGAGACGCCTCAAGGTGCCAGAGACAATGACATACATGTAACTGCCGGCTGATTGACAGGTAGTGTATGAGGGGTCTGGTTAGGGCTGGTCAAATGACCCTGGGGCAACAGAAAGTAATCAGCATGTCTCCTGTATTCCATTCTTGCCATTAAGAGGAGAGCAGTTGATTGCCTATTCACTACCGATCTCAATCTCCGTCTTAATCAGCTATCTTTAAAGCTTCGGAGTGGGCTGAAATTCAATCAGCAACGGCTGAACATGCTAATGGAAGATCGGCTGTTAGATCGACTATTCTGAACATGCCCAGTAGAATTTAATCTGATAAAGACTGGTCAATAGCTTAGAAATGGAATGGGTGAAACAGTGGTTCCCATTTAAAGCAACCATTACATTTTCTGTGTCAACAATATTTATCAAGGAAGCCACCAACTGACTCAGTAGGTTAACATATGAAGTCTAGGGAGGGCTGCATGAACCATTCAAAGTGGAGATCCTGAAGAGGAACACAAATATTTTGCTGCTATCATGAAAAGACAGACTGATTCAGCAAGACTGCTCAGTGTCTGTCTGCAGTGTCTGTCATGCCTGCAGGATGGCTGTCTGAACAGGAAGGAGAACAAGTCACAGACTGCATGACATGCTCTGGAGAGAATCAGCATGAATAACGAGAGCTAAAGGAGAGCCAGAGGAAAAAGAGAGGATTTCAGAAATAATATGGAATGTGTGTAGAATGAGAGAAGATCGACTGTAGCAGAAGCTCCGCCTCTGTGTGCACCACATACACTTAAACAGGCCTGATGATGTCATAGCGTGGTTGATACAAAAAAGCCCTTCTTGTGAACCTTTAGAATTAGAGCTCTCTTCTGGCTGGCACAGGGGTGCATTGATCAAGACAAAAAAACAACCAGTGAGCTCGGAGCTCCTCTAAAAAATGCCTCTGCATTCCGGAAGCGTTTCCATGGCAACCCTCAACTGACAACAGGTTGAGAGGGCTTGTGGGAAAAGGGGACATTTGTCCCACTTCCTCTATCCCTGTAGTAATGAGTTCAGTGAAACAGTTGGAGGGGTTGATGAGTTTGTGACCTCACAAGGCCCCCTACAGGGCAAAGTGTGTCAGAGTGGACACAGCGTCATAGACCGCTGACCACTGATACTGTGCTAATTCATACGACCAGAGAACATCTGCATGTTTCACCACTGATCATATATGTTTTTAACATGTTTCTCTCTCTCTCAGTGGTGAGGGTGGATGGGGGACCTGACTCACCTCCCCCCCAGGTCTGAGGAAGAAGAGAAGCCGCTGACAGGAAGGAGGAAAAGGAGGAGAGGGGGAAGTGGGGTTGCCATGGAAACCTTGATGTGGGAACGGACATACAGTATAAGAGTACAGACTGAGTGGGCTTCTTGGATACAACAAGGAAGTTGACGACATTACCCTTTTCACCAAGTGTGGCCACTGGTTTCTGACTGGCCTCTTGTCCCAGTATGGACCCTTATTAGACAGACTGGAACATCAGAGACTGACCCATTATCTCTACACAGAACTCAACTCTGCCAGTGTGTCTTTGAACACTAAACCTCTCTGCCAGTACCAACCCTAACACCAACCCTAACACCAACCCTAACACCAACCCTCTGCCTCAAGTCACTAAAGTTGCAATATCACTACCACCCATAATCCAAGAAGCATCACTGTGTTAGATATCCTGGTCTCCGTCTTTTCTGTCAGCTGGTGTTGACCAATCATTATGAAAAGTGTGTTAGTATGTTATCCCATGAAGGAGTTTCATCCTGTGTCCCCATAAGTTCACCCCCAACTTCCTTTGACCATTTGCTAAAATTATTATTCATCCACCCCCCGGTTCCCCCCTACTCACTCACATCATCAAATGTTTGTGCCTCAGAGGTAGATAAACTCTCTGTCCCCTCTCTCCCCTTGTCTGTACTCTCTCTCTCTCAGCGTGTAACTATTTGTCCCCCTTTCCATCCCTCCATCTGTACCTACCCTAGTGTGTTCTCAGGGCAAGTCCTGCAGTAGTCTCTCCGTCACACCCCCAGACTGTCTTCTCAGACCTCAGCAGTAGCAGCTTGTTGTAATCCTCCATGTGAACCTGTCTGATAGTATCCCACTGTTATCTATTCAACACAACTCAGTGGGGGAACTGTTATGCTGCGTTTAGATGGTACGAGGTAGACGGCGTCTGGATGTCATTGTTTTCAATGAGAGCATGACGGTAAATGCTGTGGAGGTCACGGTAGACGGGACATGCCACCAGAGTTAAAATATTTAAACTTTTGTTGTCTGTCGTAGCGTTGTTTTCTACCGGATGTTGATTTGCACTGTTTGTTTACCGAAATCACCATAGCAACACATACCGTCGTGCTGACTTGCTTTCTTCTTGTATGACGGTTTCTGCGTCCCTCGTCTAAATGCAGCATTAGTCATCCATTCCAAAATCTCCTATCCTTTTTCTTTACCACAGACACAGACATTCCTAAGGTGTACAGGGACTGACACATGTGACTGACACATGTGTGTTGTTGTTAGACTGTTGCCTCTGATTACTGCTCTCATATTCTCATTGGCTGTGGATCATTCCATCATTCTGTCACAGCAACATGAAACACCATCCCTCCTCTGTTTTCTGACACACTTGAGTCCTTTCCTCCATCCAACATGGACTCCAGGATTATGTTGGAATGATTCATGCTTTGAATGTAACAGATTCTAGATGTTTCTCTCGTGTCTGTTTGTGGCACATCCGCCTCTCTTAGTGGTTTGAGTTACAAGGCCTCCTCAGCAGTGTAGCTCCATTACCCCAGGAGCTGTGATATGCAATATGAGGAGCAATTTGGGACTGTTGAACATTGCTGACTCATTGACCTGACGCGTAATGTGATGTCCGAGGACACCCCCGGACAGGGCCAAACAGGAAGGATATAACCCCACCCACATTGCCAAACCATGGAACTGGTGACATCATCAGAAAGAGGCTCTGCAGTATCAGTATTCGAGGCTGGTCCATGGTAGCCTGACGAGAGTTGTCTAGAAATAGTACACAGTTTATATACAAACACTGTATAGTAGGCTATACTCAAGACTCCCCTTAATTATCCATTATATTGTACTTGCTAATGAGTGGAGACATGGGACACTCGTCAGAGACTTCCGTCTCACTGAAATAAACACAAGCACTTGCACACACACACTCACGTGCAGATATGTGTGTGTGCTAAAGAGTGTGCGGTGGCGCTAATGTGTCTGCTGTGGTATGGTATGGTAGGGGTATGGGTGTAAACACATGGGCCATTAGGGAGACATTCCTGACAGGCAGGTATAATTACCTCAGGGTTTCAGGTTCATTTAGCTTCACTCAGTCAGCTGGCTCTCATCTGAATCCCTCTGTTCTGTACTGCACAGAGACATACAGAACACTTTTAAAGTGGCAACAATGTGACAGTACCATTACTCACCTCTCATGTGTCAGAGAGCAGTGACATTTTACTGTATCACAATAGTGATCTGAAGCACTTATACACCCCCAACACTCTCTCATGATAAACTGTATGTATGTGTTGCCTTGGATCACTTTTGTATGTATCTATATTGGCACGCAGCATACTGAACACGCAGTAGGTATTAGATGTTAGCAATGTAGCTACGCTTACTGTAACTGTACTGCTTTGAAGTCCAGGTTTGATTCCCAGGGACATGCGATTACTCAGGGTCCCTTTGGTGTGGTTTGGTGCTTGAATTTAGATGTAGGTAGACAGCAAAGTAGAGATATTAGCAGAGATACTTTTGTGTGTTGTGAGAGAGAGAGAGATAATCTGGCATAGCAAAGATACAGCAGGGAAGACGCTCTCATAGTAGTGAGTTTTGAGGCTTTTGAATAGAAAACAGACCAACACACCCACACTATATTCCCCCTGGGGGCCTCTTTCTGCTTGTGACATATCCAGTGGCTTCACACACACAGTGTTTCACACAATATTATTGACAGCAGTGTGATTCATATTGCTCCACAATGGAAGTGCAGTAGGACCCCGTGGACCAACTGATTGGCATAATACCACTGACTGACAGGAGGGATTGTCATCAACGACTAGTGAACAACTGAACCTTTCACTGTGGCTGGCGGCCCCACGGGCCCAATCTAACACTGTGCTGTCTCACAGGTGAATAGAGGTGTCAATATAGAATCTACAGTATGACTCAATCTGTACTGTTCCTCCACAGCAGGGGACACTGGTAAAGTGAAGGGCGATAATATAAGAATGTAAAGCTGAATAACGTTACAGACATAAATATGCAAAACATTCAATGTTCTTCTATTGTTTTTGTTATGAATATTATTCTCTTTCTTGAAATCAGTATTTTTTTGTAAAACGGTTTCTTGTTTTAGCACTTATTAGATGTAATAGGCACACTCACAGACTGTGCTATACAAGTGCCTGTGTACAGAGTCAGGTGTCTTTGAGTTCTGTTCAGAACACTTTCTGTTCTTCTTCTTCTTCTGTTTTTATTCTCACTTGTTGTATGATCTGTGTTTTGTTTCATGTGAGTGTTAATGAAGGTTTCAGGAAGTATAGGCCATAGGTTCAAACGTACTACTAATGTTGTTGAAATCCATATAGCATCATCTACGTACATGCCATCTGCTGTGGTCCTATTTTACCGACCACAATATACTCTACCTACAGTGCAAAAGTGGCAATATGTGATGAGCATGACCAGTATGTTTTTACATGTTCAGTTTGTCCAGAGGTTGTGGACAGACATGCCATGTATGAGGAGGATTCACTGTGATTCTCTACGGTAATATCCAAGATATAATAAATCCACACAGAAATTTCAGACCCCTCCCCCCCAAAAGCTGAATGTTACATGTACTTACCTATTAGTGTAAAATGCATTGTGTAAATGTGAATTTCTTAGAGTTGTTACAATATATAAATACACGATAAAATTGAAAAAGCAAACAAATTAATTATCTGATAGAATAAAACAAATGTAATTGCACCTTTGTCAAGTCATTTGTCCTCAATACTGAATGTTGATAATGTAGCAAGTCAGCTGATGGATTCTCATTCCCTACTGTGAATTCGTTGTTGCTTGGGAAAGAAATATAGTGGACACAATACACTGAAATATGCTTCTTCGCTTAAAACATCTAAAATTGCCAATGTTTAACACTGGTAGTCGGCTATCTCTCCCGGGAAATCCTTGATTACAACAATATTGGACAGCACCCAGTACAAACTCTCCCGACCCTCATGTATAACTGATCTTTTATCAACAGTTACAGGAATAATCTCTGTGGGTTTGTGTCTCATTGACAGTTTTGGCTTTCTGTATGAAAATACCCAAAAGGTTCCCCTTTAGAATTACCCCCAAAGTATTTCTGAAAAAGGCCTCAAGCTAATGAAAATAAAATGTTAAAACCACAAAGTATGGAGCATGTGACCTTAGCCAAACCACAGTTAAAAACAGGACCATATGTGAGGGTTCATTGGACTGTTGGAGTCTCGTTCTCTATTCTCTTATCATCAGGTAAGTGTTCACAAACATGGAGTCACCATCGATGTCTGGTAGATATGGTTCTTACACACACACACACACACACACACACACACACACACACACACACACACACACACACACACACACACACACACACACACACACACACACACACACACACACACACACACACACACACACACACACACACACACACCACACACACACACACACACACACACACACACACACACACACACACACACACACATAGTGTGGTGAATTGCTGAATCATCAGAATGTGCGGTTGATCCCAAACCAGCAAACCAGATGGGAGCAAGACACACTACATAGTTTAATTTGATTAGCCAGGACCGTTCAAATAGAGGCGCTAATCAAATGCTGAAATGTATTTTTCAGTCAGCTGAAATTTCAAAGAAAGAAACATTGTTAAAGAGAGAACAAAAAACAACCATGAATAAAATGGATGCATGTGGAGATCGGGGGAAAAGATGAATAAAATGTATGTATGTGGAGATCGGGGGAAAAGATGAATAAAATGGATGCATGTGGAGATCGGGGGAAAAGATGAATAAAATGGATGCATGTGGAGATCGGGGGAAAAGATGAATAAAATGGATGCATGTGGAGATCGGGGAAAAGATGAATAAAATGGATGCATGTGGAGATCGGGGGAAAAGATGAATAAAATGGATGCATGTGGAGATCGGGGGAAAAGATGAATAAAATGGATGCATGTGGAGATCGGGGGAAAAGATGAATAAAATGGATGCATGTGGAGATCGGGGGAAAAGATGAATAAAATGGATGTATGTGGAGATCGGGGGAAAAGATGAATAAAATGGATGTATGTGGAGATCGGGGGAAAAGATGAATAAAATGGATGCATGTGGAGATCGGGGGAAAAGATGAATAAAATGGATGCATGTGGAGATCGGGGGAAAAGATGAATAAAATGGATGTATGTGGAGATCGGGGGAAAAGATGAATAAAATGGATGCATGTGGAGATCGGGGGAAAAGATGAATAAAATGGATGCATGTGGAGATCGGGGGAAAAGCGTTCAGAGATGGGATTGAGGAGATTACATTCAATGTGGATGATGTCATTAATTATGCTTACTGTATAAAGTATATGCAAACACTGACCTTCATAAGTCTAACCTCATTCAAATGTTTGGTGTTTTGTGTAACAGATGTCTCTGTCACGTATGCTCCCTCTCCGGCCTCAAGGTCATCAGGCTGCTGATTATCCCGCACACCTGTCACCATCGTCTCGCGCACCTGCCCCTCTTGACACTCACCTGGACTCCATCCCTTCCTTGATTATCTTCCCTATATCTGTCACTCCCCTTGGTTCTTTCCTCAGGTGTTATTGACTCTGTTTTGATGTCGGTGCGTTGTTTGTGTTTCGTGTTTATTGTTTAATTTATTTATTAAAATACTCCTCAGTAAAAGGCACATGACAGCCCACTTGGAGTTTGCCAAAAGACACCTAAAGACTCAGACCATGAGAAACAAGATTCTCTGGTGTGATAAAACCTGAATGTCTGAGTGCCAAGCATTACGTCTGGAGGAAACCTGGCACCATCCCTACGGTGAAGCATGGTGGTGGCAGCATCACGCTGTGGGGATATTTTTCAGCGGCAGGCACTGGGAAACTAGTCAGGATCGAGGGAAAGATGAATGAAGCAAAGTACAGAAAGATTCTTGATGAAAACCTGCTCCAGAGCACTCAGGACCTCAGACTGGGGCAAAGGTTCACCTTCCAACAGGACAACAACTCTAAGCACACAGCCAAGACACCGCAGGAGTGGCTTCTGGACAAGTCTCTTAATGTCCTTGAGTGGCCCAGCCAGAGCCTGGACTTGAACCCGAACAAACCTCTTTTTTTAGAGACCTGAAAATAGCTGTGCAGCGATCCTCCCCATCCAACCTGATAGAGTTTGAGAGGATCTGCAGAGAAGAATGGAAGAAACTCCCCAAATACAGGTGTGCCGAGCTTGTAGCGCCGTACCCAAGAAGACTAGGCTATAATTGCTGCCAAAGGTGCTTCAACAAAGTACTGAGTAAAGGGTTTGAATACTTATGTAAATTTGATATTTCAGTTATTTATTTATTTCTAAATGTACAAACATTCCTAAAAACCTGTTTTTGCTTTGTTATTATGGGGTATTGTGTGTGGATTGATGAGGTAAAAAACAAAACAATTTAATGTTACAGAATAAGGCTGTAACATAACAGAATGTGGAAAAAGTCAAGGGGTCTGAATACTTTCCGAATGCACTGTATGTTGAGAGTGGATGAATGTGTGAGGTTAGCCTAGTAAGGGATTCCTTTGAAGTGATTGCATTTAAAAGTTAAATGACAAATATTTACAACTAGGTCTACAGAGATCCTATTGAATTAATAGCAGTTCTATATGGAATTCTATGATTAGGCCTATAGAAAATACACCCCTGCTAACCTGAATGTTACAGAAACTCTGACTTGGTGTACTTTTGGTGTACTGACTTGGTGTACTGTCTCGTTTATCTCATCCACTGACCATGTTGAATAGCCTGTGAGACATCAGAACTCTTACCACACATGTTGTCTCTACAGACTCTGGTAAGCAGAGCCTTTGCCTGTTGGAAGCAGTTCAGAATAAGGTCAAGGTGATTGATGAAGGCATCATATTGCCTGATCGAAGACGACACAGGCGTAGACCTAGAACAAGGCAGGCCTGAGAGAAAGTGATTCACATACACAGAAAAACACTCCCAGAATGTGTTGGCACACGCAGTCAACCCAAAGACAGCTGCAGAGCCACTCTATAGTCTTTCATCCCTTTCTGAACATAGACCACAGATTGGTAGGTAGGACTACTGCTGTACTGAGATCATTATCAATTTGCTCTGTTTCTGATCCTGCTGCTGGGTTTTACTGGGGTTTCTCGGGTGTTTGTTTACAAGTTTCTGTAGTGGTCTGTGTGGGGAGATGGCTGGAACAGGCTACAGGGCATCATCCAACACGGTTTCCTGTCCTCTACTCTCTGGGCTAGTAGAAACTGGTGTTAGAACTTGGTGTTAGAACGCCCATGAGGAAACCATCTGGAACACCACAGCAATTAACACATGAGTAAATCCAACAGCCCCACCCATCCTCCATTCCTCCATCCTCCCACACAGGTGGAGAGGGACCACCCTGTCTGACACTCTGCCTTATGAGAGAGGGAGAGGGAGAATAGGGAAAGAGAGACATACCCCTCCCTGGGATGGAGACCAGCTGTGAGCACCCGACCCTGTAAGGGTCTTGCCTCACTCCCCTCAACCCACCCACTAACACACACCCTCACTCATCTATATCCAATTATCTGTTTCCAATGCTGCAGTACTAGTGATGCTGTTGATCACTTAAAAGTCATTCACAACCTACAGCATTGCAACACAAATTGTACTCCCTCCCTCCCTCCCCTACCACACCCCAAAACACTTTCACTCATACAAAAGTCTGGAAATGAGGCCACACACACTCACACATGCAGCCATATATGCACACACGCACAGACACACACACACATGCAGCCATATATGCACACACTGGGGCGGCAGGGTAGCCTAGTGGTTAGAGTGTTGGACTAGTAACCGGAAGGTTGCAAGTTCAAACCCCCGAGCTGACAAGGTACAAATCTGTCGTTCTGCCCCTGAACCCACCCGTTCCTCGGCCGTCATTGTAAATAAGAATTTGTTCGTAACTGACTTGCCTGGTTAAATAAAGGTCAAATAAAATAAAACACGCACGGACACACACACACAAATGAGGCAATTCCCTGTCACTGTTTCTTCCTTATGTGATTCCGTTCCCATTGTGTTAACCATTGACCACAATGACAGCGCCACCCACCTGTCTATTTGTGACATTTGCCTTGAAAAGCAACTAATCCTATTTTCCAACGTTTGAGTTTCACATGGTCTGCAGACATTGGGATAATTTAACTGCACTACGATAATGTGTCTGTAATTTACATACCAGTATCGAACTGATGTCTCATGCCTTAACAAACCATTGTGGTTAGCTGCTAAACACAGACACCTGGTTGTTGATAGTCAGCAGAGCTTTTACAGTAATGGGATACAAGCAGAAAGGATCTGACACTTTGTCTGCATTCATCTCTGTTCTGACACGACACTGTCTGCATTCATCTCTGTTCTGACAAAACACTTTGTCTGCATTCATCTCTGCTCTGACACAACACTTTGTCTGCATTCATCTCTGCTCTGACACAACACTGTCTGCATTCATCTCTGTTCTGACGCAACACTTTGTCTGCATTCATCTCTGCTCTGACACAACACTTTGTCTGCATTCATCTCTGCTCTGACACAACACTTTGTCTGCATTCATCTCTGTTCTGACACGACACTGTCTGCATTCATCTCTGTTCTGACACAACACTTTGTCTGCATTCATCTCTGTTCTGACACGACACTGTCTGCATTCATCTCTGCTCTGACACAACACTGTCTGCATTCATCTCTGCTCTGACACAACACTGCCTGCATTCATCTCTGCTCTGACACGACACTGTCTGCATTCATCTCTGCTCTGACACAACACTGTCTGCATTCATCTCTGCTCTGACACGACACTGTCTGCATTCATCTCTGCTCTGACACGACACTGTCTGCATTCATCTCTGCCCTGACACAACACTTTGTCTGCATTCATCTCTGTTCTGACACGACACTGTCTGCATTCATCTCTGCTCTGACACAACACTTTGTCTGCATTCATCTCTGCTCTGACACAACACTTTGTCTGCATTCATCTCTGCTCTGACACAACACTTTGTCTGCATTCATCTCTGCTCTGACACAACACTTTGTCTGCATTCATCTCTGCTCTGACACAACACTGTCTGCATTCATCTCTGCTCTGACACGACACTGTCTGCATTCATCTCTGCTCTGATACGACACTTTGTCTGCATTCATCTCTGCTCTGACACAACACTTTGTCTGCATTCATCTCTGCTCTGACACAACACTGTCTGCATTCATCTCTGCTCTGACACAACACTTTGTCTGCATTCATCTCTGCTCTGACACAACACTTTGTCTGCATTCATCTCTGCTCTGACACAACACTGTCTGCATTCATCTCTGCTCTGACACGACACTTTGTCTGCATTCATCTCTGCTCTGACACAACACTGTCTGCATTCATCTCTGCTCTGACACAACACTTTGTCTGCATTCATCTCTGCTCTGACACAACACGTTGTTGCATTCATCTCTGCTCTGACACAACACTGTCTGCATTCATCTCTGTTCTGACACAACACTTTGTCTGCATTCATCTCTGCTCTGACACAACACTTTGTCTGCATTCATCTCTGCTCTGACACAACACTGGCTGCATTCATCTCTGCTCTGACACAACATTTTGTCTGCATTCATCTCTGCTCTGACACAACACTTTGTCTGCATTCATCTCTGCTCTGACACAACACTTTGTCTGCATTCATCTCTGCTCTGACACAACACTTTGTCTGCATTCATCTCTGCTCTGACACAACACTGTCTGCATTCATCTCTGCTCTGACAGGACACTTTGTCTGCATTCATCTCTGCTCTGACACAACACTGGCTGCATTCATCTCTGCTCTGACACAACATTTTGTCTGCATTCATCTCTGCTCTGACACAACACTTTGTCTGCATTCATCTCTGCTCTGACACAACACTTTGTCTGCATTCATCTCTGCTCTGACACAACACTTTGTCTGCATTCATCTCTGCTCTGACACAACACTTTGTCTGCATTCATCTCTGCTCTGATACAACACTTTGTCTGCATTCATCTCTGCTCTGACACAACACTTTGTCTGCATTCATCTCTGCTCTGACACAACACTTTGTCTGCATTCATCTCTGCTCTGACACAACACTGTCTGCATTCATCTCTGCTCTGACACAACACTTTGTCTGCATTCATCTCTGCTCTGACACAACACTTTGTCTGCATTCATCTCTGCTCTGACACAACACTTTGTCTGCATTCATCTCTGCTCTGACACAACACTGTCTGCATTCATCTCTGCTCTGACACGACACTTTTCTGCATTCATCTCTGCTCTGACACAACACTTTGTCTGCATTCATCTCTGCTCTGACACAACACTTTGTCTGCATTCATCTCTGCTCTGACACAACACTTTGTCTGCATTCATCTCTGCTCTGACACAACACTTTGTCTGCATTCATCTCTGCTCTGACACAACACTGTCTGCATTCATCTCTGCTCTGACACAACACTTTGTCTGCATTCATCTCTGCTCTTACACAACACTGTCTGCATTCATCTCTGCTCTGACACAACACTTTGTCTGCATTCATCTCTGCTCTGACACAACACTTTGTCTGCATTCATCTCTCCTCTGACACAACACTTTGTCTGCATTCATCTCTGCTATGACACAACACTGTCTGCATTCATCTCTGCTCTGACACAACACTTTGTCTGCATTCATCTCTGCTCTGACATGACACTTTGTCTGCATTCATCTCTGCTCTGACACAGCACTTTGTCTGCATTCATCTCTGCTCTCACACAACACTGTCTGCATTCATCTCTGCTCTGACACTTTGTCTGACATCTCTGCTCTGACACAACACTTTGTCTGCATTCATCTCTGCTCTGACACAGCACTTTGTCTGCATTCATCTCTGCTCTGACACAACACTTTGTCTGCATTCATCTCTGCTCTGACACAACACTTTGTCTGCATTCATCTCTGCTCTGACACAACACTGTCTGCATTCATCTCTGCTCTGACACAACATTTTGTCTGCATTCATCTCTGCTCTGACACAACACTTTGTCTGCATTCATCTCTGCTCTGACACAACACTGTCTGCATTCATCTCTGCTCTGACACAACACTTTGTCTGCATTCATCTCTGCTCTGACACAACACTTTGTCTGCATTCATCTCTGCTCTGACACAACACTTTGTCTGCATTCATCTCTGCTCTGACACAACACTTTGTCTGCATTCATCTCTGCTCTGACACAACACTTTGTCTGCATTCATCTCTGCTCTGACACAACACTTTGTCTGCATTCATCTCTGCTCTGACACAACACTGTCTGCATTCATCTCTGCTCTGACAGGACACTTTGTCTGCATTCATCTCTGCTCTGACACAACACTGTCTGCATTCATCTCTGCTCTGACACAACATTTTGTCTGCATTCATCTCTGCTCTGACACAACACTTTGTCTGCATTCATCTCTGCTCTGACACAACACTTTGTCTGCATTCATCTCTGCTCTGACACAACACTTTGTCTGCATTCATCTCTGCTCTGACACAACACTGTCTGCATTCATCTCTGCTCTGACACAACACTTTGTCTGCATTCATCTCTGCTCTGACACAACACTTTGTCTGCATTCATCTCTGCTCTGACACAACACTTTGTCTGCATTCATCTCTGCTCTGACACAACACTTTGTCTGCATTCATCTCTGCTCTGACACAACACTTTGTCTGCATTCATCTCTGCTCTGACACAACACTGTCTGCATTCATCTCTGCTCTGACACAACACTTTGTCTGCATTCATCTCTGCTCTGACACAACACTTTGTCTGCATTCATCTCTGCTCTGACACAACACTGTCTGCATTCATCTCTGCTCTGACATGACACTTTGTCTGCATTCATCTCTGCTCTGACACAACACTTTGTCTGCATTCATCTCTGCTCTGACACAACACTTTGTCTGCATTCATCTCTGCTCTGACACAACACTGTCTGCATTCATCTCTGCTCTGACACAACACTTTGTCTGCATTCATCTCTGCTCTGACACAACACTTTGTCTGCATTCATCTCTGCTCTGACACAACACTGTCTGCATTCATCTCTGCTCTGACACAACACTTTGTCTGCATTCATCTCTGCTCTGACACAACACTGTCTGACACAACACTTTGTCTGCATTCATCTCTGCTCTGACACAACACTTTGTCTGCATTCATCTCTGCTCTGACACAACACTTTGTCTGCATTCATCTCTGCTCTGACACAACACTTTGTCTGCATTCATCTCTGCTCTGACACAACACTTTGTCTGCATTCATCTCTGCTCTGACACAACACTTTGTCTGCATTCATCTCTGCTCTGACACAACACTTTGTCTGCATTCATCTCTGCTCTGACACAACACTTTGTCTGCATTCATCTCTGCTCTGACACAACACTTTGTCTGCATTCATCTCTGCTCTGACACAACACTTTGTCTGCATTCATCTCTGCTCTGACACAACACTGTCTGCATTCATCTCTGCTCTGACACTGCATTCATCTCTGCTCTTTGTCTGCATTCATCTCTGCTCTGACACAACACTTTGTCTGCATTCATCTCTGCTCTGACACAACACTGTCTGCATTCATCTCTGCTCTGACACATTTTGTCTGCACACTTTGTCTGCATTCATCTCTGCTCTGACACAACACTTTGTCTGCATTCATCTCTGCTCTGACACAACACTTTGTCTGCATTCATCTCTGCTCTGACACAACACTGTCTGCATTCATCTCTGCTCTGACACAACACTTTGTCTGCATTCATCTCTGCTCTGACACAACACTTTGTCTGCATTCATCTGACACAACACTTTGTCTGCATTCATCTCTCCTCTGACACAACACTTTGTCTGCATTCATCTCTGCTATGACACAACACTGTCTGCATTCATCTCTGCTCTGACACAACACTTTGTCTGCATTCATCTCTGCTCTGACATGACACTTTGTCTGCATTCATCTCTGCTCTGACACAGCACTTTGTCTGCATTCATCTCTGCTCTCACACAACACTGTCTGCATTCATCTCTGCTCTGACACGACACTTTGTCTGCATTCATCTCTGCTCTGACACAGCACTTTGTCTGCATTCATCTCTGCTCTGACACAACACTTTGTCTGCATTCATCTCTGCTCTGACACAACACTTTGTCTGCATTCATCTCTGCTCTGACACAACACTGTCTGCATTCACTTTTGTCTCTCTGCTCTGACACAACACTTTGTCTGCATTCATCTCTGCTCTGACACAACACTTTGTCTGCATTCATCTCTGCTCTGACACAACACTGTCTGCATTCATCTCTGCTCTGACACAACACTTTGTCTGCATTCATCTCTGCTCTGACACAACACTTTGTCTGCATTCATCTCTCTCTGCTCTGCATTCATCTCTGCTCTGAACAACATTTTGTCTGCATTCATCTCTGCTCTGACACAACACTTTGTCTGCATTCATCTCTGCTCTGACACAACACTTTGTCTGCATTCATCTCTGCTCTGACACAACACTTTGTCTGCATTCATCTCTGCTCTGACACAACACTGTCTGCATTCATCTCTGCTCTGACAGGACACTTTGTCTGCATTCATCTCTGCTCTGACACAACACTGGCTGCATTCATCTCTGCTCTGACACAACATTTTGTCTGCATTCATCTCTGCTCTGACACAACACTTTGTCTGCATTCATCTCTGCTCTGACACAACACTTTGTCTGCATTCATCTCTGCTCTGACACAACACTTTGTCTGCATTCATCTCTGCTCTGACACAACACTGTCTGCATTCATCTCTGCTCTGACACGACACTTTTCTGCATTCATCTCTGCTCTGACACAACACTTTGTCTGCATTCATCTCTGCTCTGACACAACACTTTGTCTGCATTCATCTCTGCTCTGACACAACACTTTGTCTGCATTCATCTCTGCTCTGACACAACATTTTGTCTGCATTCATCTCTGCTCTGACACAACACTTTGTCTGCATTCATCTCTGCTCTGACACAACACTTTGTCTGCATTCATCTCTGCTCTGACACAACACTTTGTCTGCATTCATCTCTGCTCTGACAACAACTTTGTCTGCATTCATCTCTGCTCTGACACAACACTGTCTGCATTCATCTCTGCTCTGACACAACACTTTGTCTGCATTCATCTCTGCTCTGACACAACACTTTGTCTGCATTCATCTCTGCTCTGACACAACACTTTGTCTGCATTCATCTCTGCTTTGTCTGATTCACATCTCTGCTCTGACACAACACTTTGTCTGCATTCATCTCTGCTCTGACACAACACTTTGTCTGCATTCATCTCTGCTCTTACACAACACTGTCTGCATTCATCTCTGCTCTGACACAACACTTTGTCTGCATTCATCTCTGCTCTCACAACACTTTGTCTGCATTCAACACTTTGTCTGCATTCATCTCTCCTCTGACACAACACTTTGTCTGCATTCATCTCTGCTATGACACAACACTGTCTGCATTCATCTCTGCTCTGACACAACACTTTGTCTGCATTCATCTCTGCTCTGACATGACACTTTGTCTGCATTCATCTCTGCTCTGACACAGCACTTTGTCTGCATTCATCTCTGCTCTCACACAACACTGTCTGCATTCATCTCTGCTCTGACACGACACTTTGTCTGCATTCATCTCTGCTCTGACACAGCACTTTGTCTGCATTCATCTCTGCTCTGACACAACACTTTGTCTGCATTCATCTCTGCTCTGACACAACACTTTGTCTGCATTCATCTCTGCTCTGACACAACACTGTCTGCATTCATCTCTGCTCTGACACAACATTTTGTCTGCATTCATCTCTGCTCTGACACAACACTTTGTCTGCATTCATCTCTGCTCTGACACAACACTGTCTGCATTCATCTCTGCTCTGACACAACACTTTGTCTGCATTCATCTCTGCTCTGACACAACACTTTGTCTGCATTCATCTCTGCTCTGACACAACACTTTGTCTGCATTCATCTCTGCTCTGACACAACACTTTGTCTGCATTCATCTCTGCTCTGACACAACACTTTGTCTGCATTCATCTCTGCTCTGACACAACACTTTGTCTGCATTCATCTCTGCTCTGACACAACACTGTCTGCATTCATCTCTGCTCTGACAGGACACTTTGTCTGCATTCATCTCTGCTCTGACACAACACTGGCTGCATTCATCTCTGCTCTGACACAACATTTTGTCTGCATTCATCTCTGCTCTGACACAACACTTTGTCTGCATTCATCTCTGCTCTGACACACTTTGTCTGCACACTTTGTCTGCATTCATCTCTGCTCTGACACAACACTTTGTCTGCATTCATCTCTGCTCTGACACAACACTGTCTGCATTCATCTCTGCTCTGACACAACACTTTGTCTGCATTCATCTCTGCTCTGACACAACACTTTGTCTGCATTCATCTCTGCTCTGACACAACACTTTGTCTGCATTCATCTCTGCTCTGACACAACACTTTGTCTGCATTCATCTCTGCTCTGACACAACACTTTGTCTGCATTCATCTCTGCTCTGACACAACACACTGTCTGCATTCATCTCTGCTCTGACACAACACTTTGTCTGCATTCATCTCTGCTCTGACACAACACTTTGTCTGCATTCATCTCTGCTCTGACACAACACTGTCTGCATTCATCTCTGCTCTGACACTTTGTCTGCATTCACTGCTCTTGTCTGCATTCATCTCTGCTCTGACACAGCACTTTGTCTGCATTCATCTCTGCTCTGACACAACACTTTGTCTGCATTCATCTCTGCTCTGACACAACACTGTCTGCATTCATCTCTGCTCTGACACAACATTTTGTCTGCATTCATCTCTGCTCTGACACAACACTTTGTCTGCATTCATCTCTGCTCTGACACAACACTGTCTGCATTCATCTCTGCTCTGACACAACACTTTGTCTGCATTCATCTCTGCTCTGACACAACACTTTGTCTGCATTCATCTCTGCTCTGACACAACACTTTGTCTGCATTCATCTCTGCTCTGACACAACACTTTGTCTGCATTCATCTCTGCTCTGACACAACACTTTGTCTGCATTCATCTCTGCTCTGACACAACACTTTGTCTGCATTCATCTCTGCTCTGACACAACACACAACACTGTCTGCATTCATCTCTGCTCTGACACAACACTTTGTCTGCATTCATCTCTGCTCTGACACAACACTTTGTCTGCATTCATCTCTGCTCTGACACAACACTTTGTCTGCATTCATCTCTGCTCTGACACAACACTTTGTCTGCATTCATCTCTGCTCTGACACAACACTTTGTCTGCATTCATCTCTGCTCTGACACAACACTTTGTCTGCATTCATCTCTGCTCTGACACAACACTTTGTCTGCATTCATCTCTGCTCTGACACAACACTTTGTCTGCATTCATCTCTGCTCTGACACAACACTTTTCTGCATTCATCTCTGCTCTGACACAACACTTTGTCTGCATTCATCTCTGCTCTGACACAACACTTTGTCTGCATTCATCTCTGCTCTGACACAACACTTTGTCTGCATTCATCTCTGCTCTGACACAACACTTTGTCTGCATTCATCTCTGCTCTGACACAACACTGTCTGCATTCATCTCTGCTCTGACACAACACTTTGTCTGCATTCATCTCTGCTCTGACATGACACTTTGTCTGCATTCATCTCTGCTCTGACACAGCACTTTGTCTGCATTCATCTCTGCTCTCACACAACACTTTGTCTGCATTCATCTCTGCTCTGACACAACACTTTGTCTGCATTCATCTCTGCTCTGACACAGCACTTTGTCTGCATTCATCTCTGCTCTGACACAACACTTTGTCTGCATTCATCTCTGCTCTGACACAACACTGTCTGCATTCATCTCTGCTCTGACACAACACTTTGTCTGCATTCATCTCTGCTCTGACATTTTGTCTGCACATTTGTCTGCATTCATCTCTGCTCTGACACAACACTTTGTCTGCATTCATCTCTGCTCTGACACAACACTTTGTCTGCATTCATCTCTGCTCTGACACAACACTTTGTCTGCATTCATCTCTGCTCTGACACAACACTTTGTCTGCATTCATCTCTGCTCTGACACAACACTTTGTCTGCATTCATCTCTGACACAACACTTTGTCTGATTCATCTCTGCTCTGACACAACACTTTGTCTGCATTCATCTCTGCTCTGACACAACACTGTCTGCATTCATCTCTGCTCTGACACAACACTTTGTCTGCATTCATCTCTGCTCTGACATGACACTGTCTGCATTCATCTCTGCTCTGACACAACACTTTGTCTGCATTCATCTCTGCTCTGACACAACACTTTGTCTGCATTCATCTCTGCTCTGACACAACACTGTCTGCATTCATCTCTGCTCTGACACAACACTTTGTCTGCATTCATCTCTGCTCTGACACAACACTGTCTGCATTCATCTCTGCTCTGACACAACACTTTGTCTGCATTCATCTCTGCTCTGACACAACACTTTGTCTGCATTCATCTCTGCTCTGACACAACACTTTGTCTGCATTCATCTCTGCTCTGACACAACACTTTGTCTGCATTCATCTCTGCTCTGACACAACACTTTGTCTGCATTCATCTCTGCTCTGACACAACACTTTGTCTGCATTCATCTCTGCTCTGACACAACACTTTGTCTGCATTCATCTCTGCTCTGACACAACACTGTCTGCATTCATCTCTGCTCTGACACGACACTTTGTCTGCATTCATCTCTGCTCTGACACAACACTTTGTCTGCATTCATCTCTGCTCTGACACAACACTTTGTCTGCATTCATCTCTGCTCTGACACAACACTTTGTCTGCATTCATCTCTGCTCTGACACAACACTTTGTCTGCATTCATCTCTGCTCTGACACAACACTTTGTCTGCATTCATCTCTGCTCTGACACAACACTTTGTCTGCATTCATCTCTGCTCTGACACAACACTGTCTGCATTCATCTCTGCTCTGACACGACACTTTTCTGCATTCATCTCTGCTCTGACACGACACTTTGTCTGCATTCATCTCTGCTCTGACACAACACTTTGTCTGCATTCATCTCTGCTCTGACACAACACTGTCTGCATTCATCTCTGCTCTGACACAACACTTTGTCTGCATTCATCTCTGCTCTGACACAACACTTTGTCTGCATTCATCTCTGCTCTGACACAACACTTTGTCTGCATTCATCTCTGCTCTGACACAACACTTTGTCTGCATTCATCTCTGCTCTGACACAACACTGTCTGCATTCATCTCTGCTCTGACACAACACTTTGTCTGCATTCATCTCTGCTCTGACACAACACTTTGTCTGCATTCATCTCTGCTCTGACACAACACTTTGTCTGCATTCATCTCTGCTCTGACACAACACTTTGTCTGCATTCATCTCTGCTCTGACACAACACTTTGTCTGCATTCATCTCTGCTCTGACACAACACTTTGTCTGCATTCATCTCTGCTCTGACACAACACTTTGTCTGCATTCATCTCTGCTCTGACACAACACTTTGTCTGCATTCATCTCTGCTCTGACACAACACTTTGTCTGCATTCATCTCTGCTCTGACACAACACTTTGTCTGCATTCATCTCTGCTCTGACACTGACACTTTGTCTGCATTCATCTCTGCTCTGACACAACACTTTGTCTGCATTCATCTCTGCTCTGACACAACACTTTGTCTGCATTCATCTCTGCTCTGACACAACACTGTCTGCATTCATCTCTGCTCTGACACAACACTTTGTCTGCATTCATCTCTGCTCTGACACAACACTTTGTCTGCATTCATCTCTGCTCTGACACAACACTTTGTCTGCATTCATCTCTGCTCTGACACAACACTTTGTCTGCATTCATCTCTGCTCTGACACACTTTGTCTGCATTCATCTCTGCTCTGACAACACTTTGTCTGCATTCATCTCTGCTCTGACACAACACTGTCTGCATTCATCTCTGCTCTGACACTTTGTCTGCATTCATTTGTCTGCATTCATCATCTCTGCTCTGACACAACACTTTGTCTGCATTCATCTCTGACACAACACTGTCTGATTCACAACACTTTGTCTGCATTCATCTCTGCTCTGACACACTTTGTCTGCACACTGTCTGCATTCATCTCTGCTCTGACACAGCACTTTGTCTGCATTCATCTCTGCTCTGACACAACACTTTGTCTGCATTCATCTCTGCTCTGACACAACACTGTCTGCATTCATCTCTGCTCTGACACAACACTTTGTCTGCATTCATCTCTGCTCTGACACAACACTGTCTGCATTCATCTCTGCTCTGACACAACACTTTGTCTGCATTCATCTCTGCTCTGACACAACACTTTGTCTGCATTCATCTCTGCTTCATCTCTGCTCTGACACAACACTTTGTCTGCATTCATCTCTGCTCTGACACAACACTTTGTCTGCATTCATCTCTGCTCTGACACAACACTTTGTCTGCATTCATCTCTGCTCTGACACAACACTTTGTCTGCATTCATCTCTGCTCTGACACAACACTTTGTCTGCATTCATCTCTGCTCTGACACAACACTGTCTGCATTCATCTCTGCTCTGACACGACACTTTGTCTGCATTCATCTCTGCTCTGACACAACACTTTGTCTGCATTCATCTCTGCTCTGACACAACACTGTCTGCATTCATCTCTGCTCTGACACAACACTTTGTCTGCATTCATCTCTGCTCTGACACAACACTGTCTGCATTCATCTCTGCTCTGACACTTGTCTGACACTTTGTCTGCATTCATCTCTGCTCTGACACAACACTTTGTCTGCATTCATCTCTGCTCTGACACAACACTTTGTCTGCATTCATCTCTGCTCTGACACAACACTGTCTGCATTCATCTCTGCTCTGACACAACACTTTGTCTGCATTCATCTCTGCTCTGACACAACACTTTGTCTGCATTCATCTCTGCTCTGACACAACACTGTCTGCATTCATCTCTGCTCTGACACGACACTTTGTCTGCATTCATCTCTGCTCTGACACAACACTGTCTGCATTCATCTCTGCTCTGACACAACACTCTGTCTGCAGTCATCTCTGCTCTGACACAACACTTTGTCTGCATTCATCTCTGCTCTGACACGACACTTTGTCTGCATTCATCTCTGCTCTGACACAACACTTTGTCTGCATTCATCTCTGCTCTGACACAACACGTTGTCTGCATTCATCTCTGCTCTGACACAACACTTTGTCTGCATTCATCTCTGCTCTGACACAACACTTTGTCTGCATTCATCTCTGCTCTGACACAACACTTTGTCTGCATTCAACACTTTGTCTGCTCTGACACAACACTTTGTCTGCATTCATCTCTGCTCTGACACAACACTTTGTCTGCATTCATCTCTGCATTCTCTGCTCTGACACGACACTGTCTGCATTCATCTCTGCTCTGACACAACACTTTGTCTGCATTCATCTCTGCTCTGACACAACACTTTGTCTGCATTCATCTCTGCTCTGACACAACACTGGTCTGCATTCATCTCTGCTCTGACACAACACTTTGTCTGCATTCATCTCTGCTCTGACACAACACTTTGTCTGCATTCATCTCTGCTCTGACACAACACTTTGTCTGCATTCATCTCTGCTCTGACACAAAACTGTCTGCATTCATCTCTGCTCTGACACTTTGTCTGCATTCATCTCTGCTCTGACACGACACTTTGGCTGCATTCATCTCTGCTCTGACACAACACTGGCTGCATTCATCTCTGCTCTGACACAACACTTTGTCTGCATTCATCTCTGCTCTGACACAACACTTTGTCTGCATTCATCTCTGCTCTGACACAACACTGTCTGCATTCATCTCTGCTCTGACACAACACTGTCTGCATTCATCTCTGCTCTGACACGACACTTTTCTGCATTCATCTCTGCTCTGACACAACACTTTGTCTGCATTCATCTCTGCTCTGACACAACACTTTGTCTGCATTCATCTCTGCTCTGACACAACACTTTGTCTGCATTCATCTCTGCTCTGACACAACACTTTGTCTGCATTCATCTCTGCTCTAACACAACACTTTGTCTGCATTCATCTCTGCTCTGACACAACACTTTGTCTGCATTTGTCTGCATTCATCTCTGCTCTGACACAACACTGTCTGCATTCATCTCTGCTCTGACACAACACTGTCTGCATTCATCTCTGCTCTGACACAACACTTTGTCTGCATTCATCTCTGCTCTGACACAACACTTTGTCTGCATTCATCTCTGCTCTGACACAACACTTTGTCTGCATTCATCTCTGCTCTGACACAACACTTTGTCTGCATTCATCTCTGCTCTGACACAACACTTTGTCTGCATTCATCTCTGCTCTGACACAACACTTTGTCTGCATTCATCTCTGCTCTGACACAACACTGTCTGCATTCATCTCTGCTCTGACACAACACTGTCTGCATTCATCTCTGCTCTGACACAACACTT
Source organism: Oncorhynchus keta (assembly GCF_023373465.1). Classification (NCBI taxonomy): domain Eukaryota; kingdom Metazoa; phylum Chordata; class Actinopteri; order Salmoniformes; family Salmonidae; genus Oncorhynchus; species Oncorhynchus keta. Next base: position 25,146,718 of record NC_068425.1, on the reverse strand, counting down.
TGTCTGCATTCATCTCTGCTCTGACACAACACTTTGTCTGCATTCATCTCTGCTCTGACACAACACTTTGTCTGCATTCATCTCTGCTCTGACACAACACTTTGTCTGCATTCATCTCTGCTCTGACACAACATTTGTCTGCATTCATCTCTGCTCTGACACAACACTGTCTGCATTCATCTCTGCTCTGACACAACACTTTGTCTGCATTCATCTCTGCTCTGACACAACACTGTCTGCATTCATCTCTGCTCTGACACAACACTTTGTCTGCATTCATCTCTGCTCTGACATGGAACTTTGTCTGCATTCATCTCTGCTCTGACACAACACTTTGTCTGCATTCATCTCTGCTCTGACACAACACTTTGTCTGCATTCATCTCTGCTCTGACACAACACTTTGTCTGCATTCATCTCTGCTCTGACACAACACTTTGTCTGCATTCATCTCTGCTCTGACACAACACTTTGTCTGCATTCATCTCTGCTTTGTCTGCATTCACACTGCATTCATCTCTGCTCTGACACAACACTTTGTCTGCATTCATCTCTGCTCTGACACAACACTTTGTCTGCATTCATCTCTGCTCTGACACAACACTTTGTCTGCATTCATCTCTGCTCTGACACAACACTTTGTCTGCATTCATCTCTGCTCTGACACAACACTTTGTCTGCATTCATCTCTGCTCTGACACAACACTTTGTCTGCATTCATCTCTGCTCTGACACAACACTTTGTCTGCATTCATCTCTGCTCTGACACAACACTGTCTGCATTCATCTCTGCTCTGACACAACACTTTGTCTGCATTCATCTCTGCTCTGACACAACACTTTGTCTGCATTCATCTCTGCTCTGACACAACACTTTGTCTGCATTCATCTCTGCTATGACACAACACTGTCTGCATTCATCTCTGCTCTGACACAACACTTTGTCTGCATTCATCTCTGCTCTGACATGACACTGTCTGCATTCATCTCTGCTCTGACACAGCACTTTGTCTGCATTCATCTCTGCTCTGACACAACACTTTGTCTGCATTCATCTCTGCTCTGACACAACACTGTCTGCATTCATCTCTGCTCTGACACGACACTTTGTCTGCATTCATCTCTGCTCTGACACGACACTGTCTGCATTCATCTCTGCTCTGATACAACACTTTGTCTGCATTCATCTCTGCTCTGACACAACACTTTGTCTGCATTCATCTCTGCTCTGACACAACACTTTGTCTGCATTCATCTCTGCTCTGACACAAAACTGTCTGCATTCATCTCTGCTCTGACACTTTGTCTGCATTCATCTCTGCTCTGACACGACACTTTGGCTGCATTCATCTCTGCTCTGACACAACACTGTCTGCATTCATCTCTGCTCTGACACAACACTTTGTCTGCATTCATCTCTGCTCTGACACAACACTTTGTCTGCATTCATCTCTGCTCTGACACAACACTGTCTGCATTCATCTCTGCTTTGTCTGACACAACACTGTCTGCATTCATCTCTGCTCTGACACGACACTTTGTCTGCATTCATCTCTGCTCTGACACAACACTTTGTCTGCATTCATCTCTGCTCTGACACAACACTTTGTCTGCATTCATCTCTGCTCTGACACAACACTTTGTCTGCATTCATCTCTGCTCTGACACAACACTTTGTCTGCATTCATCTCTGCTCTAACACAACACTTTGTCTGCATTCATCTCTGCTCTGACACAACAATTTGTCTGCATTCATCTCTGCTCTGACACAACACTGTCTGCACTCATCTCTGCTCTCACACAACACTGTCTGCATTCATCTCTGCTCTGACACAACACTTTGTCTGCATTCATCTCTGCTCTGACACAACAACATCTCTGCTCTTGTCTGCATTCATCTCTGCTCTGACACAACACTTTGTCTGCATTCATCTCTGCTCTGACACAACACTTTGTCTGCATTCATCTCTGCTCTGACACAACACTTTGTCTGCATTCATCTCTGCTCTGACACAACACTTTGTCTGCATTCATCTCTGCTCTGACACAACACTGTCTGCATTCATCTCTGCTCTGACACAACACTGTCTGCATTCATCTCTGCTCTGACACAACACTTTGTCTGCATTCATCTCTGCTCTGACACAACACTTTGTCTGCATTCATCTCTGCTCTGACACAACACTTTGTCTGCATTCATCTCTGCTCTGACACAACACTTTGTCTGCATTCATCTCTGCTCTGACACAACACTTTGTCTGCATTCATCTCTGCTCTGACACACACTTTGTCTGCATTCATCTCTGCTCTGACACAACACTGTCTGCATTCATCTCTGCTCTGACACGACACTTTGTCTGCATTCATCTCTGCTCTGACATGGAACTTTGTCTGCATTCATCTCTGCTCTGACACAACACTTTGTCTGCATTCATCTCTGCTCTGACACAACACTTTGTCTGCATTCATCTCTGCTCTGACACAACACTTTGTCTGCATTCATCTCTGCTCTGACACAGCACTTTGTCTGCATTCATCTCTGCTCTGACACAGCACTTTGTCTGCATTCATCTCTGCTCTGACACAACACTTTGTCTGCATTCATCTCTGCTCTGACACAACACTGTCTGCATTCATCTCTGCTCTGACACAACACTTTGTCTGCATTCATCTCTGCTCTGACACAACACTGTCTGCATTCATCTCTGCTCTGACACAACACTTTGTCTGCATTCATCTCTGCTCTGACATGACACTTTGTCTGCATTCATCTCTGCTCTGACACAACACTTTGTCTGCATTCATCTCTGCTCTGACACAACACTTTGTCTGCATTCATCTCTGCTCTGACACAACACTGTCTGCATTCATCTCTGCTCTGACACAACACTTTGTCTGCATTCATCTCTGCTCTGACACAACACTTTGTCTGCATTCATCTCTCCTCTGACACAACACTTTGTCTGCATTCATCTCTGCTATGACACAACACTGTCTGCATTCATCTCTGCTCTGACACAACACTTTGTCTGCATTCATCTCTGCTCTGACATGACACTGTCTGCATTCATCTCTGCTCTGACACAGCACTTTGTCTGCATTCATCTCTGCTCTGACACAACACTTTGTCTGCATTCATCTCTGCTCTGACACAACACTGTCTGCATTCATCTCTGCTCTGACACGACACTTTGTCTGCATTCATCTCTGCTCTGACACGACACTGTCTGCATTCATCTCTGCTCTGATACAACACTTTGTCTGCATTCATCTCTGCTCTGACACAACACTTTGTCTGCATTCATCTCTGCTCTGACACAACACTGTCTGCATTCATCTCTGCTCTGACACGACACTTTGTCTGCATTCATCTCTGCTCTGACACAACACTTTGTCTGCATTCATCTCTGCTCTGACACAACACTTTGTCTGCATTCATCTCTGCTCTGACACAACACTTTGTCTGCATTCATCTCTGCTCTGACACAACACTGTCTGCATTCATCTCTGCTCTGACACAACACTTTGTCTGCATTCATCTCTGCTCTGACACAACACTTTGTCTGCATTCATCTCTGCTCTGACACAACACTGTCTGCATTCATCTCTGCTCTGACACAACACTTTGTCTGCATTCATCTCTGCTCTGACACAACACTGTCTGCATTCATCTCTGCTCTGACACAACACTTTGTCTGCATTCATCTCTGCTCTGACACAACACTTTGTCTGCATTCATCTCTGCTCTGACACAACACTGTCTGCATTCATCTCTGCTCTGACACACGACACTTTGTCTGCATTCATCTCTGCTCTGATGTCTGCATTCACTTTGTCTGCATTCATCTCTGCTCTGACACAACACTTTGTCTGCATTCATCTCTGCTCTGACACAACACTGTCTGCATTCATCTCTGCTCTGACACAACACTTTGTCTGCATTCATCTCTGCTCTGACACAACACTTTGTCTGCATTCATCTCTGCTCTGACACAACACTTTGTCTGCATTCATCTCTGCTCTGACACAACACTTTGTCTGCATTCATCTCTGCTCTGACACAACACTGTCTGCATTCATCTCTGCTCTGACACAACATTCTCTGTCTGCACTTTGTCTCATCTCTGCTCTGACACAACACTTTGTCTGCATTCATCTCTGCTCTGACACGACACTTTGTCTGCATTCATCTCTGCTCTGACACAACACTTTGTCTGCATTCATCTCTGCTCTGACACAACACGTTGTTGCATTCATCTCTGCTCTGACACAACACTTTGTCTGCATTAATCTCTGCTCTGACACAACACTTTGTCTGCATTCATCTCTGCTCTGACACAACACTGTCTGCATTCATCTCTGCTCTGACACAACACTGTCTGCATTCATCTCTGCTCTGACACGACACTTTTCTGCATTCATCTCTGCTCTGACACAACACTTTGTCTGCATTCATCTCTGCTCTGACACAACACTTTGTCTGCATTCATCTCTGCTCTGACACAACACTTTGTCTGCATTCATCTCTGCTCTGACACAACACTTTGTCTGCATTCATCTCTGCTCTGACACAACACTTTGTCTGCATTCATCTCTGCTCTGACACAACACTTTGTCTGCATTCATCTCTGCTCTGACACAACACTGTCTGCATTCATCTCTGCTCTGACACAACACTGTCTGCATTCATCTCTGCTCTGACACAACACTTTGTCTGCATTCATCTCTGCTCTGACACAACACTTTGTCTGCATTCATCTCTGCTCTGACACAACACTTTGTCTGCATTCATCTCTGCTCTGACACAACACACATTTGTCTGCATCTCATTCATCTCTGCTCTGACACAACACTTTGTCTGCATTCATCTCTGCTCTGACACAACACTTTGTCTGCATTCATCTCTGCTCTGACACAACAATTTGTCTGCATTCATCTCTGCTCTGACACAACACTGTCTGCATTCATCTCTGCTCTGACACAACACTGTCTGCATTCATCTCTGCTCTGACACAACACTTTGTCTGCATTCATCTCTGCTCTGCCACAACACTTTGTCTGCATTCATCTCTGCTCTGACACGACACTGTCTGCATTCATCTCTGCTCTAACACAACACTTTGTCTGCATTCATCTCTGCTCTGACACAACACTTTGTCTGCATTCATCTCTGCTCTGACACAGCACTTTGTCTGCATTCATCTCTGCTCTGACACAACACTGTCGGCATTCATCTCTGTTCTGACACGACACTTTGTCTGCATTCATCTCTGCTCTGACATGGAACTTTGTCTGCATTCATCTCTGCTCTGACACAACACTTTGTCTGCATTCATCTCTGCTCTGACACAACACTTTGTCTGCATTCATCTCTGCTCTGACACAACACTTTGTCTGCATTCATCTCTGCTCTGACACAGCACTTTGTCTGCATTCATCTCTGCTCTGACACAACACTTTGTCTGCATTCATCTCTGCTCTGACACAACACTTTGTCTGCATTCATCTCTGCTCTGACACAACACTGTCTGCATTCATCTCTGCTCTGACACAACACTTTGTCTGCATTCATCTCTGCTCTGACACAACACTGTCTGCATTCATCTCTGCTCTGACACAACACTTTGTCTGCATTCATCTCTGCTCTGACATGACACTTTGTCTGCATTCATCTCTGCTCTGACACAGCACTTTGTCTGCATTCATCTCTGCTCTGACACAACACTTTGTCTGCATTCATCTCTGCTCTGACACAACACTGTCTGCATTCATCTCTGCTCTGACACAACACTTTGTCTGCATTCATCTCTGCTCTGACACAACACTTTGTCTGCATTCATCTCTCCTCTGACACAACACTTTGTCTGCATTCATCTCTGCTATGACACAACACTGTCTGCATTCATCTCTGCTCTGACACAACACTTTGTCTGCATTCATCTCTGCTCTGACATGACACTGTCTGCATTCATCTCTGCTCTGACACAACACTTTGTCTGCATTCATCTCTGCTCTGACACAACACTTTGTCTGCATTCATCTCTGCTCTGACACAACACTGTCTGCATTCATCTCTGCTCTGACACAACACTTTGTCTGCATTCATCTCTGCTCTGACACAACACTGTCTGCATTCATCTCTGCTCTGATACAACACTTTGTCTGCATTCATCTCTGCTCTGACACAACACTTTGTCTGCATTCATCTCTGCTCTGACACAACACTGTCTGCATTCATCTCTGCTCTGACACGACACTTTGTCTGCATTCATCTCTGCTCTGACACAACACTTTGTCTGCATTCATCTCTGCTCTGACACAACACTTTGTCTGCATTCATCTCTGCTCTGACACAACACTTTGTCTGCATTCATCTCTGCTCTGACACAACACTGTCTGCATTCATCTCTGCTCTGACACGACACTTTGTCTGCATTCATCTCTGCTCTGACACAACACTTTGTCTGCATTCATCTCTGCTCTGACACGACACTGTCTGCATTCATCTCTGCTCTGACACAACACTTTGTCTGCATTCATCTCTGCTCTGACACAACACTGTCTGCATTCATCTCTGCTCTGACACGACACTTTGTCTGCATTCATCTCTGCTCTGACACAACACTTTGTCTGCATTCATCTCTGCTCTGACACAACACTGTCTGCATTCATCTCTGCTCTGACACGACACTTTGTCTGCATTCATCTTTGCTCTGACACGACACTTTGTCTGCATTCATCTCTGCTCTGACACAACACTTTGTCTGCATTCATCTCTGCTCTGACACAACACTGTCTGCATTCATCTCTGCTCTGATTCACAACACTTTGTCTGCATTCATCTCTGCTCTGACACAACACTTTGTCTGCATTCATCTCTGCTCTGACACAACACTGTCTGCATTCATCTCTGCTCTGACACGACACTTTGTCTGCATTCATCTCTGCTCTGACACAACACTGTCTGCATTCATCTCTGCTCTGACACAACACTCTGTCTGCATTCATCTCTGCTCTGACACAACACTTTGTCTGCATTCATCTCTGCTCTGACACGACACTTTGTCTGCATTCATCTCTGCTCTGACACAACACTTTGTCTGCATTCATCTCTGCTCTGACACAACACGTTGTTGCATTCATCTCTGCTCTGACACAACACTTTGTCTGCATTAATCTCTGCTCTGACACAACACTTTGTCTGCATTCATCTCTGCTCTGACACAACACTTTGTCTGCATTCATCTCTGCTCTGACACAACACTTTGTCTGCATTCATCTCTGCTCTGACACAACACTTTGTCTGCATTCATCTCTGCTCTGACACAACACTGTCTGCATTCATCTCTGCTCTGACACAACACTGTCTGCATTCATCTCTGCTCTGACACGACACTTTTCTGCATTCATCTCTGCTCTGACACAACACTTTGTCTGCATTCATCTCTGCTCTGACACAACACTTTGTCTGCATTCATCTCTGCTCTGACACAACACTTTGTCTGCATTCATCTCTGCTCTGACACAACACTTTGTCTGCATTCATCTCTGCTCTAACACAACACTTTGTCTGCATTCATCTCTGCTCTGACACAACAATTTGTCTGCATTCATCTCTGCTCTGACACAACACTGTCTGCATTCATCTCTGCTCTGACACAACACTGTCTGCATTCATCTCTGCTCTGACACAACACTTTGTCTGCATTCATCTCTGCTCTGACACAACACTTTGTCTGCATTCATCTCTGCTCTGACACAACACTTTGTCTGCATTCATCTCTGCTCTGACACAACACTTTGTCTGCATTCATCTCTGCTCTAACACAACACTTTGTCTGCATTCATCTCTGCTCTGACACAACACTGTCTGCATTCATCTCTGCTCTGACACAACACATCTTGTCTGCATTCATCTCTGCTCTGACACAACACTGTCTGCATTCATCTCTGTTCTGACACGACACTTTGTCTGCATTCATCTCTGCTCTGACATGGAACTTTGTCTGCATTCATCTCTGCTCTGACACAACACTTTGTCTGCATTAATCTCTGCTCTGACACAACACTTTGTCTGCATTCATCTCTGCTCTAACACAACACTTTGTCTGCATTCATCTCTGCTCTGACACAACACTTTGTCTGCATTCATCTCTGCTCTGACACAACACTGTCTGCATTCATCTCTGCTCTGACACAACACTTTGTCTGCATTCATCTCTGCTCTGACACAACACTGTCTGCATTCATCTCTGCTCTGACACAACACTTTGTCTGCATTCATCTCTGCTCTGACATGACACTTTGTCTGCATTCATCTCTGCTCTGACACACACTTTGTCTGCATTCATCTCTGCTCTGACACAACACTTTGTCTGCATTCATCTCTGCTCTGACACAACACTGTCTGCATTCATCTCTGCTCTGACACAACACTTTGTCTGCATTCATCTCTGCTCTGACACAACACTTTGTCTGCATTCATCTCTCCTCTGACACAACACTTTGTCTGCATTCATCTCTGCTCTGACACAACACTGTCTGCATTCATCTCTGCTCTGACACAACACTTTGTCTGCATTCATCTCTGCTCTGACACAACACTGTCTGCATTCATCTCTGCTCTGACACAACACTTTGTCTGCATTCATCTCTGCTCTGACACAACACTTTGTCTGCATTCATCTCTGCTCTGACACAACACTGTCTGCATTCATCTCTGCTCTGACACAACACTTTGTCTGCATTCATCTCTGCTCTGACACGACACTGTCTGCATTCATCTCTGCTCTGACACAACACTTTGTCTGCATTCATCTCTGCTCTGACACAACACTTTGTCTGCATTCATCTCTGCTCTGACACAACACTGTCTGCATTCATCTCTGCTCTGACACAACACTTTGTCTGCATTCATCTCTGCTCTGACACAACACTTTGTCTGCATTCATCTCTGCTCTGACACAACACTTTGTCTGCATTCATCTCTGCTCTGACACAACACTTTGTCTGCATTCATCTCTGCTCTGACACAACACTGTCTGCATTCATCTCTGCTCTGACACGACACTTTGTCTGCATTCATCTCTGCTCTGACACAACACTTTGTCTGCATTCATCTCTGCTCTGACACGACACTGTCTGCATTCATCTCTGCTCTGACACAACACTTTGTCTGCATTCATCTCTGCTCTGACACAACACTGTCTGCATTCATCTCTGCTCTGACACGACACTTTGTCTGCATTCATCTCTGCTCTGACACAACACTTTGTCTGCATTCATCTCTGCTCTGACACAACACTGTCTGCATTCATCTCTGCTCTGACACGACACTGTCTGCATTCATCTTTGCTCTGATACGACACTTTGTCTGCATTCATCTCTGCTCTGACACAACACTTTGTCTGCATTCATCTCTGCTCTGACACAACACTGTCTGCATTCATCTCTGCTCTGACACAACACTTTGTCTGCATTCATCTCTGCTCTGACACGACACTTTGTCTGCATTCATCTCTGCTCTGACACAACACTGTCTGCATTCATCTCTGCTCTGACACGACACTTTGTCTGCATTCATCTCTGCTCTGACACAACACTGTCTGCATTCATCTCTGCTCTGACACAACACTCTGTCTGCAGTCATCTCTGCTCTGACACAACACTTTGTCTGCATTCATCTCTGCTCTGACACGACACTTTGTCTGCATTCATCTCTGCTCTGACACAACACTTTGTCTGCATTCATCTCTGCTCTGACACAACACGTTGTTGCATTCATCTCTGCTCTGACACAACACTTTGTCTGCATTAATCTCTGCTCTGACACAACACTTTGTCTGCATTCATCTCTGCTCTGACACAACACTTTGTCTGCATTCATCTCTGCTCTGACACAACACTTTGTCTGCATTCATCTCTGCTCTGACACAACACTTTGTCTGCATTCATCTCTGCTCTGACACGACACTGTCTGCATTCATCTCTGCTCTGACACAACACTTTGTCTGCATTCATCTCTGCTCTGACACAACACTTTGTCTGCATTCATCTCTGCTCTGACACAACACTGGCTGCATTCATCTCTGCTCTGACACAACATTTTGTCTGCATTCATCTCTGCTCTGACACAACACTTTGTCTGCATTCATCTCTGCTCTGACACAACACTTTGTCTGCATTCATCTCTGCTCTGACACAAAACTGTCTGCATTCATCTCTGCTCTGACACTTTGTCTGCATTCATCTCTGCTCTGACACGACACTTTGGCTGCATTCATCTCTGCTCTGACACAACACTGGCTGCATTCATCTCTGCTCTGACACAACACTTTGTCTGCATTCATCTCTGCTCTGACACAACACTGTCTGCATTCATCTCTGCTCTGACACAACACTGTCTGCATTCATCTCTGCTCTGACACGACACTTTTCTGCATTCATCTCTGCTCTGACACAACACTTTGTCTGCATTCATCTCTGCTCTGACACACACAATTTGTCTGCATTCATCTCTGCTCTGACACAACACTTTGTCTGCATTCATCTCTGCTCTGACACAACACTTTGTCTGCATTCATCTCTGCTCTGACACAACACTTTGTCTGCATTCATCTCTGCTCTGACACAACAATTTGTCTGCATTCATCTCTGCTCTGACACAACACTGTCTGCATTCATCTCTGCTCTGACACAACACTGTCTGCATTCATCTCTGCTCTGACACAACACTTTGTCTGCATTCATCTCTGCTCTGCCACAACACTTTGTCTGCATTCATCTCTGCTCTGACACGACACTGTCTGCATTCATCTCTGCTCTAACACAACACTTTGTCTGCATTCATCTCTGCTCTGACACAACAATTTGTCTGCATTCATCTCTGCTCTGACACAACACTGTCTGCATTCATCTCTGCTCTGACACAACACTTTGTCTGCATTCATCTCTGCTCTGACACAACACTGTCGGCATTCATCTCTGTTCTGACACGACACTTTGTCTGCATTCATCTCTGCTCTGACATGGAACTTTGTCTGCATTCATCTCTGCTCTGACACAACACTTTGTCTGCATTCATCTCTGCTCTGACACAACACTTTGTCTGCATTCATCTCTGCTCTGACACAACACTTTGTCTGCATTCATCTCTGCTCTGACACAACACTTTGTCTGCATTCATCTCTGCTCTGACACAACACTGTCTGCATTCATCTCTGCTCTGACACAACACTTTGCCTGCATTCATCTCTGCTCTGACACAAAACTTTATCTGCATTCATCTCTGCTCTGACACAACACTTTGTCTGCATTCATCTCTGTTCTGACACGACACTTTGTCTGCATTCATCTCTGCTCTGACACAACACTTTGTCTGCATTCATCTCTGCTCTGACACAACACTGTCTGCATTCATCTCTGCTCTGACACAACACTTTGTCTGCATTCATCTCTGCTCTGACACAACACTTTGTCTGCATTCATCTCTGCTCTGACACAAAACTGTCTGCATTCATCTCTGCTCTGACACGACACTTTGTCTGCATTCATCTCTGCTCTGACACAACACTGGCTGCATTCATCTCTGCTCTGACACAACACTTTGTCTGCATTCATCTCTGCTCTGACACAACACTTTGTCTGCATTCATCTCTGCTCTGACACAACACTTTGTCTGCATTCATCTCTGCTCTGACACAACACTGTCTGCATTCATCTCTGCTCTGACACGACACTTTTCTGCATTCATCTCTGCTCTGACACAACACTTTGTCTGCATTCATCTCTGCTCTGACACAACACTTTGTCTGCATTCATCTCTGCTCTGACACAACACTTTGTCTGCATTCATCTCTGCTCTGACACAACACTTTGTCTGCATTCATCTCTGCTCTAACACAACACTTTGTCTGCATTCATCTCTGCTCTGACACAACAATTTGTCTGCATTCATCTCTGCTCTGACACAACACTGTCTGCATTCATCTCTGCTCTGACACAACACTGTCTGCATTCATCTCTGCTCTGACACAACACTTTGTCTGCATTCATCTCTGCTCTGCCACAACACTTTGTCTGCATTCATCTCTGCTCTGACACGACACTGTCTGCATTCATCTCTGCTCTAACACAACACTTTGTCTGCATTCATCTCTGCTCTGACACAACAATTTGTCTGCATTCATCTCTGCTCTGACACAACACTGTCTGCATTCATCTCTGCTCTGACACAACACTTTGTCTGCATTCATCTCTGCTCTGACACAACACTTTGTCTGCATTCATCTCTGCTCTGACACAACACTTTGTCTGCATTCATCTCTGCTCTGACACAACACTGTCTGCATTCATCTCTGCTCTGACACGACACTTTGTCTGCATTCATCTCTGCTCTGACACGACACTTTGTCTGCATTCATCTCTGCTCTGACAACACTTTGTCTGCATTCATCTCTGCTCTGACACAACACTTTGTCTGCATTCATCTCTGCTCTGACACAACACTTTGTCTGCATTCATCTCTGCTCTGACACAACACTTTGTCTGCATTCATCTCTGCTCTGACACAACACTTTGTCTGCATTCATCTCTGCTCTGACACGACACTTTGTCTGCATTCATCTCTGCTCTGACACAACACTGTCTGCATTCATCTCTGCTCTGACACACCCGAGTCTCTGGGAGTTCTCTTCAATCGCTACTTTGTTGATAAGACAAGACAGGATTTATTTCCTTGTAATTATCTCTTCCTGTTGTCCCAGTGAATTTAAGCGTCTATTATAGCACGCATACGCATACGCACACACACACACACACACACACACACACACACACACACACACACACACACACACACACACACACACACACACACACACACACACACACACACACACACACACACACACACACACACAAACTGATTTTCCAGACAGGAAGGCATACAACACCATAGTCTGGAGTCTGATCCGGTACAGATCAAAAACACTCAGACATTCCTGATAATACCAAGGTGAACGGAACGGGGTAAAATTATATTCCACCATTAGACCAAGCCAAATCCTGCTTAGCGTTGTTGGTATCAGTTACATGAACGTGAGAAAGTGAGGAAGCAGCCTACCTATCCTTCTAAACTCCTAATGCAACAAGGGCTGTGAGCCAAACAAGAGAGGCTTGGTTTCAAAGACTGTAACAGTTGACTTCTGCTCTGTACTTTATCCCATCATTCAAACCCACCAATTGCTGTCACCAACAATGTACCGTGAGTTTGTTTTTCTCTGCAGGGCTCAGATGCATTTGGCTCTATGCCGTCTGAACACCAAGCATCTCCTACATGCATATGGTGGGTATGTGGCCTCCTGTGTGTATAGCATGTGACTGCATGCAGATACTTATGAAGGGACAAATTTTTTGCATGTTTGGAATACAATCTATATACGCAAATAATAGGGTGTGTGTGTGTCCATGTATATGTGTGCGCTTGTGTTTGTGAATGAATGAGTCACTGAGTCAGTGAGACGAGGATATCTGACAGAGAGCCAGAAGAAAGCAGGGTTGCTATGGATCCCACACACGTCCCCCCAGGGAAAGCCTGAGGCTGCTGGGTACCCAGGGCACGTCTCCACGTCTCCCTGACTCTGACTCAGGCTGCCAACATGGCTGTCCCTGTGACAGTGAGGAAGATGATGTAGGCTGCTCTACCCGTACAGTACTGTAATGAGCTCGGGAGTCACTTTAATGAGAATCGCCTGCATGTGTTTGTGCCAAGTCCATTACACTGAGACAATAAAGCACCCGTCATTCAGCAGCAGTAGTTTTTCTGTATTTCTCTCTCCACTTATCGCTGAATATACCATATCAAGGGGAAATCATCACTTTTAACAGTTGTGAATGGGAGACTGCCCAGGGGGGCTACCCTGCCCCCACCCCATCTACACCACCGACAATCCTTAGGTGACATTATGAAGAATGAATAAGTCTCACTTTATTTTCTTCATCTCACCAGTCAAGCTGTCAGATAAATGTTTTTTTTTATTTTACTTTTTAAACCAGGAACAGACAAACAAACAACTGCAACATTACCCACTTAAAATGTGGTGCCAGAAACCAACCAGGGAAGTGGGCTACTGTCCAAAACATCAATGGATAAGAAAAGAAAATGAAAAAAGCATATACATTTTTTTATAATATTGTGATGTGTCTGACAGGAAGTGAAGTGATGCAAATGCTAAATGTGTTTTTCTGGGCTTGAATTCATTGGCTTTCATAAAGTATTTAAAGGGTTAGTTGGAGTTCTCCATTGTTGCTTTATTTATATGAAGAGTCAAAACTCATTACATATCATTCTGAGTAGCACAAATATATTTAATCATAGGACAGCTAATAGAACCCTCACATCACATAGATCATTCTTCTCCCAGTACAAAGCCATGTTGAAACCACAGTGGACTTTATTGTTCAGGAAATGCCATACAAACAACAGTGATCTCACAACATGTTGGCACAGTAACAAGTTGCCCTGAAAAATGTATTTTCCAGATGAGACCCTCTGTTAAACATTTATAAACGGTTGCCAATGCATGGTAATGAAGAAGACAGCTCCCAAAATTAAATCAAAGTACAGATGTAAGATCTTAATTTTGATCACTCTTTTGTTGTTGAGAATTTTCCTGCACAGCAGGAAATATAAACTTGTAGTGCATTCAAGTTTTTAAAAGGCTTCTAAAGTTTGTAAATTCTGACTTGATTTGCCCTGACGAGAAATGTATCAACGCCTCGAAAAATGCCCTTTCATTATAATCCACATAATAATTCACATTTCCTGTTGCCGTCAGGATTATTTTCCTGCCGTAGCAAACTGACTCAAATTAAGATCCTATATCTGTAGGATCATGTTGATGTCTGTGATCAAATGGAAGAATGCAATGAGACATGGAAAGAAAACATATCAACTTATCATATCAAACATATCATATCAAGTAGCTCTGACAGAATAAAGGACTGACAAGAAACTTTAACTCTCCAACTCTGGTCACCTTTGCTCTCTTGCAGTAAATTACAGTTAGTGGTCTGAGGACACACCAACAGATTGTAAAGTAGATAAACCTCTGAGCCCCACCACACAGAGCACCCTGAGTCATCCATCAGACTTCCAGCCATGCATCAACAACCTATGGGCCTGGGTAGTGTCCCAATGCAGGAAGTCTCAGGACAGGGTGAACCAAGCCCTTCAAACTGGACCTCTGGCAGGGGCCTTAGTCAAACATCCTCACCTATCTTAGCACTGATCCCTTCACTACAACCACCTACCCTGCTTCCACTTTAATGCTGTGCCAGACATCTGCTCGCCACATGTGGTGAGAGAGAAACAGAAATAGAGAGGGGAATGGGAAATAGGGAAAAGAAGTGAAAAGGGGATGACTGGTCTCTGGTGAAGAGGCAGGAGGAAAGACTAGTAGGTGAGTGGTAGTCTCCAAACTTGACACAATGTCATGTTAACTCCCTGATGAGGTCATCAATAAGCGCCACAGAGGGACAGGGTCTGACAGTAACTAATTTGGAGGGAGGGCTGAAGGGTGGTCAGACAAATAAGATGACTAATCACAGCTGAGAAAGAAGACGACTCCAATTTCCTCCTTTCTCAAATCTTCCCCTTCTCTCTTTCCCTCTTCTCTCTCCCTCCATCCTTTCTGGTCGGTTCACAGTTATACCCTCACCACGAGCCCTTCCTGTTGCAGCCTTGTCAACACATCTGTCAGGAGAGCTTACTGTTCTCATCCATTTTCACCCCCTGTTTTCTCAATGTGTCACCAGATCTCAACAGTCCTGCTATAGCTCCCTGTTCTCCACCAGCCTTCCCAGTCTACAACATCTGTATGTCCCAAAAGGCACCCTTTCCCTAAATAGTGCACTACTAAGACCAGAGCCTAGGCCATGTTTTCTCCATTGTAATGTCATCTGAGCAATGAAAATATCTCTGAATAGAATGTTTTTTTCCTAAAAGAAAACAGCAGACCCTGTGGAGGGGTGAACCTAAACCTACCCTGGACAGACTAACCTAACAGATCCCCCCCTCTTCTCCATCTCATTACAGCATGGGAACTAATAAAGACATGGCCTGATGGCACAGGCTGGGAGAGTTCCATTGGGTCTGTATTACCATGTATACTGTTACACACTGTACTGTAAATGAACACGTGTTCTGTTAAATGACCACATGGACTGGTGAACTGTGCCAGTGATCATCAACGGACTGCTATATAGTGTGATATATGGTTGCACATGTACAGTATAATGCTTCTAAATGGTATGACCTCACAACGTTGTTAGACGCTTTTATCCAAGGTGACCTACAGTCATCCGTGCATACATTTTACGTTTGGATGGTCCTGGGAACTGAACCCACAACAAAAAAATGTTTTACTTAATTTTGGCTCTTTCACTTCACTTGAAGCACTTGTTTCACTTCTGATTTCGCACTGATGACTCCATGTTTTCTTCATTATCTTAGATGCCTAATGTCATCTGAGCAAGGGAAAAGATCTCTGAATAGAATGGCTTTTCATAAATTAAAACAGTAATATAAAAGTGCAAGCTAAGAATGAGCTTCCAACTAACCCTGAAACAACCCTTCTAGTGTCTGTTCCTTTAGCCACATTCCTCTGTGTAGGACAGGATGGTGTAACTGTAAGAATGAGCTTCCAACTAACCCTGAAACAACCCTTCTAGTGTCTGTTCCTTTAGCCACATTCCTCTGTGTAGGACAGGATGGTGTAACTGTAAGAATGAGCTTCCAACTAACCCTGAAACAACCCTTCTAGTGTCTGTTCCTTTAGCCACATTCCTCTGTGTTGGACAGGATGGTGTAACTGTAAGAATGAGCTTCCAACTAACCCTGAAACAACCCTTCTAGTGTCTGTTCCTTTAGCCACATTCCTCTGTGTAGGACAGGATGGTGTAACTGTAAGAATGAGCTTCCAACTAACCCTGAAACAACCCTTCTAGTGTCTGTTCCTTTAGCCACATTCCTCTGTGTAGGACAGCATGGTGTAACTGTAAGAATGAGCTTCCAACTAACCCTGAAACAACCCTTCTAGTGTCTGTTCCTTTAGCCACATTCCTCTGTGTAGGACAGGATGGTGTAACTGTAAGAATGAGCTTCCAACTAACCCTGAAACAACCCTTCTAGTGTCTGTTCCTTTAGCCACATTCCTCTGTGTAGGACAGGATGGTGTAACTGTACAGATGCAGCTGTGCTTGTCATTAGTCAGCCCACGTGGACCCTCGCCCCGGCCTGATGGAAATGCTTTTACAAAACTGTATTAGATTACATCCCTACTCCGCCCCCTCCTTTCCCATTTTATCATATCTCTGTTTCTCTCTCCCTCTCTTTCAGAGGCAGCGTCACGAGCGTCACGAGGTCGGCTCCTCTCCGTGTTCGGGCGGCGTTTGATGATCGACGTCACCGGCTTTCTAGCCATCACTGCTCTATTTTTCATTTTTCCATTTGTCTTGTTTCTATACACACCTGGTTTTCATTTCCCCAATCAATCTACTTGTATTTAACCCTCTGTTTCCCATCATGTTTTGTGTGTAATTGTTTCATGTTAAGTGATGTTAGTTTACGCACTTTACTTTTGTTCCGTTTTTTGAGCGTCTTTGATTTATGTAGTGCTCTCGTTTTTGGAACTATAATAAAAGTGTGCCTGTTCATTATACTCTGCTCTCCTGCACCTGACTTCACCTCCAATACACCATTGACAGGCAGCACTCCGTGGTTTATTAGCTTGAAGACGAGCCTTGTTTTGCAGGGGACTTGTTTAGCTACTCAAGGCCCTGTTCTATCAATGCATCCATATGAGCAAGGAAGGACTGTGTGTTGTGTGACTGATTAGGTGCAGTGTGTCTGTAGCATAGAGGAATGGAGGAGGTGTTGTTGTACCAGGGACCAGGGTCTGTAGCATAGAGGAATGGAGGAAGTGTTGTTGTACCAGGGACCAGGGTCTGTAGCATAGAGGAATGGAGGAAGTGTTGTTGTACCAGGGAGCAGAGAGACCCAGGGTCTGTAGCATAGAGGAATGGAGGATGTTTGTTGTACCAGGGACCAGGGTCTGTAGCATAGAGGAATGGAGGAGGTGTTGTTGTACCAGGGAGCAGAGAGACCCAGGGTCTGTAGCATAGAGGAATGGAGGAGGTGGTGTTGTACCAGGGAGCAGAGAGACCCAGGGTCTGTAGCATAGAGGAATGGAGGAGGTGTTGTTGTACCAGGGAGCAGAGAGACCCAGGGTCTGTAGCATAGAGGAATGGAGGAGGTGGTGTTGTACCAGGGAGCAGAGAGACCCAGGGTCTGTAGCATAGAGGAATGGAGGATGTTTGTTGTACCAGGGACCAGGGTCTGTAGCATAGAGGAATGGAGGTGGTGTTGTACCAGGGACCAGGCTCTGGAGCATAGAGGAATGGAGGATGTTTGTTGTACCAGGGACCAGGGTCTGTACCATAGAGGAATGGAGGATGTTTGTTGTACCAGGGACCAGGGTCTGTACCATAGAGGAGTGGAGGAGGTGTTGTACCAGGGAGCAGAGAGACCCAGGGTCTGTACCATAGAGGAATGGAGGATGTTTGTTGTACCAGGGTCTGTACCATAGAGTAATGGAGGTGGTGTTGTACCAGGGTGCAGAGAGACCCAGGGTCTGTACCATAGAGGAATGGAGGATGTTTGTTGCACCAGAGTCTGTACCATAGAGTAATGGAGGTGGTGTTGTACCAGGGAGCAGAGAGACCCAGGGTCTGTACCATAGAGGAATGGAGGAGGTGTTGTACCAGGGAGCAGAGAGACCCAGGGTCTGTACCATAGAGGAATAGAGGATGTTTGTTGTACCAGGGTCTGTACCATAGAGTAATGGAGGTGGTGTTGTACCAGGGAGCAGAGAGACCCAGGGTCTGTACCATAGAGTAATGGAGGTGGTGTTGTACCAGGGACCAGGGTCTGTAGCATAGAGGAATGGAGGAGGTGTTGTTGTACCAGGGAGCAGAGAGACCCAGGGTCTGTAGCATAGAGGAATGGAGGTGGTGGTGTTGTACCAGGGAGCAGAGAGACCCAGGGTCTGTAGCATAGAGGAATGGAGGAGGTGTTGTTGTACCAGGGAGCAGAGAGACCCAGGGTCTGTAGCATAGAGGAATGGAGGAGGTGGTGTTGTACCAGGGAGCAGAGAGACCCAGGGTCTGTAGCATAGAGGAATGGAGGATGTTTGTTGTACCAGGGACCAGGGTCTGTAGCATAGAGGAATGGAGGTGGTGTTGTACCAGGGACCAGGCTCTGGAGCATAGAGGAATGGAGGATGTTTGTTGTACCAGGGACCAGGGTCTGTACCATAGAGGAATGGAGGATGTTTGTTGTACCAGGGACCAGGGTCTGTACCATAGAGGAGTGGAGGAGGTGTTGTACCAGGGAGCAGAGAGACCCAGGGTCTGTACCATAGAGGAATGGAGGATGTTTGTTGTACCAGGGTCTGTACCATAGAGTAATGGAGGTGGTGTTGTACCAGGGTGCAGAGAGACCCAGGGTCTGTACCATAGAGGAATGGAGGATGTTTGTTGCACCAGAGTCTGTACCATAGAGTAATGGAGGTGGTGTTGTACCAGGGAGCAGAGAGACCCAGGGTCTGTACCATAGAGGAATGGAGGAGGTGTTGTACCAGGGAGCAGAGAGACCCAGGGTCTGTACCATAGAGGAATAGAGGATGTTTGTTGTACCAGGGTCTGTACCATAGAGTAATGGAGGTGGTGTTGTACCAGGGAGCAGAGAGACCCAGGGTCTGTACCATAGAGTAATGGAGGTGGTGTTGTACCAGGGACCAGGGTCTGTAGCATAGAGGAATGGAGGAGGTGTTGTTGTACCAGGGAGCAGAGAGACCCAGGGTCTGTAGCATAGAGGAATGGAGGTGGTGGTGTTGTACCAGGGAGCAGAGAGACCCAGGGTCTGTAGCATAGAGGAATGGAGGAGGTGTTGTTGTACCAGGGAGCAGAGAGACCCAGGGTCTGTAGCATAGAGGAATGGAGGATGTTTGTTGTACCAGGGACCAGGGTCTGTACCATAGAGGAATGGAGGTGGTGTTGTACCAGGGACCAGGGTCTGGAGCATAGAGGAATGGAGGATGTTTGTTGTACCAGGGACCAGGGTCTGTACCATAGAGGAATGGAGGATGTTTGTTGTACCAGAGTCTGTACCATAGAGGAATGGAGGAGGTGATTTACCAGGGAGCAGAGAGACCCAGGGTTTGTACCATAGCGGAATAGAGGATGTTTGTTGTACCAGGGTCTGTACCATAGAGTAATGGAGGTGGTGTTGTACCAGGGAGCAGAGAGACCCAGGGTCTGTACCATAGAGTAATGGAGGTGGTGTTGTACCAGGGACCAGGGTCTGTACCATAGAGGAATGGAGGATGTTTGTTGTACCAGGGACCAGGGACCAGGGTCTGTACCATAGAGGAATGGAGGTGGTGTTGTACCAGGGACCAGGGTCTGTACCATAGAGGAATGTAGGATGTTTGTTGTACCAGGGACCAGGGTCTGTACCATAGAGGAATGGAGGTGGTGTTGTACCAGGGACCAGGGTCTGGAGCATAGAGGAATGGAGGAGGTTTGTTGTACCAGGGTCTGTACCATAGAGTAATGGAGGTGGTGTTGTACCAGGGTCTGTACCATAGAGTAATGAAGGTGTTGTTGTACCAGGGAGCAGAGAGACCCAGGGTCTGTACCATAGAGGAATGGAGGAGGTGTTGTTGTACCAGGGAGCAGAGAGACCCAGGGTCTGTACCATAGAGGAATGGAGGAGGTTTGTTGTACCAGGGAGCAGAGAGACCCAGGGTCTGTACCATAGAGGAACGGAGGAGGTGTTGTACCAGGGAGCAGAGAGACCCAGGGTCTGTACCATAGAGGAATGGAGAATGTTTGTTGTACCAGGGTCTGTACCATAGAGTAATGGAGGTGGTGTTGTACCAGGGTCTGTACCATAGAGTAATGAAGGTGTTGTTGTACCAGGGAGCAGAGAGACCCAGGGTCTGTACCATAGAGTAATGAAGGTGGTGTTGTACCAGGGAGCAGAGAGACCCAGGGTCTGTACCATAGAGTAATGAAGGTGGTGTTGTACCAGGGAGCAGAGAGACCCAGGGTCTGTACCATAGAGTAATGAAGGTGTTGTTGTACCAGGGAGCAGAGAGACCCAGGGTCTGTACCATAGAGTAATGAAGGTGGTGTTGTACCAGGGAGCAGAGAGACCCAGGGTCTGTACCATAGAGTAATGAAGGTGTTGTTGTACCAGGGAGCAGAGAGACCCAGGGTCTGTACCATAGAGTAATGAAGGTGTTGTTGTACCAGGGAGCAGAGAGACCCAGGGTCTGTACCATAGAGTAATGAAGGTGTTGTTGTACCAGGGAGCAGAGAGACCCAGGGTCTGTACCATAGAGTAATGGTGTTGTTGTACCAGGGAGCAGAGAGACCTAGGGACCAATGTCTGTAGGTCTGGCCATGTTCTGTTATAATCTCTACCCGGCACAGCCAGAAGAGGACTGGCCACCCCACATAGCCTGGTTCCTCTAGGCTTCGGCCTTTCTAGGGAGTTTTTCCTAGCCACCGTGCTTCGACACCTGCATTGTTTGCCGTTTGCGGTTTTAGGCTGGGTTTCTGTACAGCACTTTGAGATATCAACTTATGTACGATGGGCTATATAAATACATTTGTAACAGAGGAATGTAGGTGGTGTTGTACCGGGGAGCAGAGAGACCCAGGGACCAGGGTCTTAGTGATCTCATTAGCAGGTCCTGGAGGCTGAGGGCCAGAGCTCTGCTAACTGCTGCTCCCTGACTGTCACACAATATCCATGCTAACAATACACTAACAAGCACAAGAGCCAGCCAGATTGTATACAGCACTGTAGACACCTAATGAAGTTAGGGTTTACGTTGTTACTGCAATGAGAACCATTAAAATAGCATTATGGCAAAGAGATTGCTATGTAGATGATCTAAATGAGCAGTCAGCTTTATTGCATTGTTTATTGTAATTGGTATGGGTACACAGTCTGAATCCTGCATGGCTGTTCTTACAGTGTAGTACATGCATGTGGTGCAGGTTCAGGAGAGGTCATGGAGTTTTAACACAGGATGGACGTGGGTAGGTTAGAACCACTCAGACATGTTGTAATTAACCACATTCTCATTGAGTAACTGCAGCATTTCATTCGTCAACTGCATTTTTGAGGTGCCAATCAAGTTAGTCTACTAGGAAAAACTTGACATCAACATTACAAGGCGAGGCAGAGGAATAATCTTCTATCGAGAGGAGAAAAGATGCTCTCTGTCAATCTGTAAGCTTTGAGCACAGACAGCATCCATTGTCAAACGCTTGTTGACTTCATAACGTAAGCTACCAAACTGTTAAATGACACACCCTGTTGTTCCATTGTTTTAAGTTGAATCAATTAATACGTCCAATGCATTTTCCATTGGGTTTTATTAGTTCATCGCTCCAGACTTCTGTGAGGACAATCAAGCCTCAGTTTACAAATCATGAATCATTACAAGTTTCTTAGTATGTTGTGCTGTGTGGGCTTTATAGTACCGTAACACTCCAGTATAATGTCCACTGCGGATAGTTTGTGTGGGGAGTGTCAAGTTGTCTAGGTGTTATAATTATTTCAGCTCTGCCCAAACTTGAAAACGTCTTGCTCAACACGTGAAGGATGCAAAGGGACTCAATTCCTTTTTAGTGTTTTATTATGGTTTTGATGCCATTTGTTGAATATGTTGAAACAGTTGATTTGTTGAATAGAGTAGTTGAATGACAGAGGAATAGGAGTAAGTTGATAATCTTAAACAGAGAATAAACATGCATTATTTTACACAATAAACAATGCATGACACAGCAACAAAGCATGGCTTGGAATAAAGTAAACATTTGAACAGTTTAATCTAGCACTTCAAGCAATTACTTCTGCAGTCAGAAAATATCCACAAAAAAAGAAGTCACCAATCCTACCAGAGTTAAACATGTAAATTGTGCAAAGCACTGGATGCAACATAATAAATCATTACATACCAGTTGCGTCTTTAGGGTTGAACAATGAGCTGTTTGTATGTTGAGGACCCAAGCAAAGCTAAGCCCAAACATTTTATACCCATGCTTATCTGCCAGGTGCACATGTAAAAGTAGTCCCTCCAGAAATCCTGGCTCAATTTTTTAGTTCCAGGTTATCTGCCCTCTTGAGGCCTGGAGTTCTTTAAAGGAAGAGCTGCCATTGTGCTCATGTTTTGAGTGGTCTGTTTTTTGACGCAACAGGGAGTGACCTATGACCTATGCTATGATGTAGTACAGATCAAATCAAAATCAAATCAAATTTATTTATATAGCCCTTCGTACATCAGCTGATATCTCAAAGTGCTGTACAGAAACCCAGCCTAAAACCCCAAACAGCAAACAATGCAGGTGTAAAAGCACGGTGGCTAGGAAAAACTCCCTAGAAAGGCCAAAACCTAGGAAGAAACCTAGAGAGGAACCGGGCTATGTGGGGTGGCCAGTCCTCTTCTGGCTGTGCCGGGTAGAGATTATAACAGAACATGACCAAGATGTTCAAATGTTCATAAATGACCAGCATGGTCGAATAATAATAAGGCAGAACAGTTGAAACTGGAGCAGCAGCACAGTCAGGTGGACTGGGGACAGCAAGGAGCCTTCATGTCAGGTAGTCCTGGGGCACGGTCCTAGGGCTCAGGTCAGTTGAAACTGGAGCAGGAGCATGGCCAGGTGGACTGGGGACAGCAAGGAGTCCTCATGTCAGGTAGTCCTGGGACATGGTCCTAGGGCTCAGGTCCTCCGAGAGAGAGAAAGAAAGAGAGAAGGAGAGAATTAGAGAACGCACACTTAGATTCACACAGGACACCGAATAGGACAGGAGAAGTACTCCAGATATAACAAACTGACCCTAGCCCCCGACACATAAACTACTGCAGCATAAATACTGGAGGCTGAGACAGGAGGGGTCAGGAGACACTGTGGCCCCATCCGAGGACACCCCGGACAGGGCCAAACAGGAAGGATATAACCCCACCCACTTTGCCAAAGCACATCCCCCACACCACTAGAGGGATATCTTCAACCATCAACTTACCATCCTGAGACAAGGCCGAGTATAGCCCACAAAGATCTCCGCCACGGTACAACCCAAGGGGGGCAACCCAGACAGGCCGACCACAACAGTGAATCAACCCACACAGGTGACGCACCCCCCCAGGGACGGCACGAGAGAGCCCCAGCAAGCCAGTGACTCAGCCCCCGTAACAGGGTTAGAGGCAGAGAATCCCAGTGGAAAGAGGGGAACCGGCCAGGCAGAGACAGCAAGGGCGGTTCGTTGCTCCAGAGCCTTTCCGTTCACCTTCCCACTCCTGGGCCAGACTACACTCAATCATATGACCCACTGAAGAGATGAGTCTTCAGTAAAGACTTAAAGGTTGAGACCGAGTTTGCGTCTCTGACATGGGTAGGCAGACCGTTCCATAAAAATGGAGCTCTATAGGAGAAAGCCCTGCCTCCAGCTGTTTGCTTAGAAATTCTAGGGACAATTAGGAGGCCTGCGTCTTGTGACCGTAGCGTACGTGTAGGTATGTACGGCAGGACCAAATCAGAGAGGTAGGTAGGAGCAAGCCCATGTAATGCTTTGTAGGTTAGCAGTAAAACCTTGAAATCAGCCCTTGCTTTGACAGGAAGCCAGTGTAGAGAGGCTAGCACTGGAGTAATATGATCAAATTTTTTGGTTCTAGTCAGGATTCTAGCAGCCGTATTTAGCACTAACTGAAGTTTATTTAGTGCTTTATCCGGGTAGCCGGAAAATAGAGCATTGCAGTAGTCTAACCTAGAAGTGACAAAAGCATGGATTAATTTTTCTGCATCATTTTTGGACAGAAAGTTTCTGATTTTTGCAATGTTACGTAGATGGAAAAAAGCTGTCCTCGAAATGGTCTTGATATGTTCTTCAAAAGAGAGATCAGGGTCCAGAGTAACGCCGAGGTCCTTCACAGTTTTATTTGAGACGACTGTACAACCATTAAGATTAATTGTCAGATTCAACAGAAGATCTCTTTGTTTCTTGGGACCTAGAACAAGCATCTCTGTTTTGTCCGAGTTTAATAGTAGAAAGTTTGCAGCCATCCACTTCCTTATGTCTGAAACACATGCTTCTAGCGAGGGCAATTTTGGGGCTTCACCATGTTTCATTGAAATGTACAGCTGTGTGTCATCCGCATAGCAGTGAAAGTTTACATTATGTTTTCGAATAACATCCCCAAGAGGTAAAATATATAGTGAAAACAATAGTGGTCCTAAAACAGAACCTTGAGGAACACCGAAATGTACAGTTGATTTGTCAGAGGACAAACCATTCACAGAGACAAACTGATATCTTTCCGACAGATAAGACCTAAACCAGGCCAGAACATGTCCGTGTAGACCAATTTGGGTTTCCAATCTCTCCAAAAGAATGTGGTGATCGATGGTATCAAAAGCAGCACTAAGGTCTAGGAGCACGAGGACAGATGCAGAGCCTCGGTCCGATGCCATTAAAATGTCATTTACCACCTTCACAAGTGCCGTCTCAGTGCTATGATGGGGTCTAAAACCAGACTGAAGCATTTCGTATAAATTGTACAGAGCATCACATTGTGCAGTAAGGAATAAGGGGTCAGGTTTTACAATGCATCTCATTGCGGTTCTCTTTACTGTGACTCATTGGTGAGTGTGTCTGCTGAGAGAGGTGGTTCAAAGCATCAGACAAGCTGAGGAGGATCAAAACAAAAGACCATACATGGGTCCTTCGCTGGCGCTGCAGGCCTGTCTAGGAAAGTGCCCGACCCAATTATAAATCACAAAGACCCTCTCTGCCCCTGCTTCTCAGTGACGTGCTCCACATATCATAATGGTTAAAAGCCTAGATGCGAGTCTTTAAATTCACCTCCATTATTCAAATGCATGCATGTACATTAGCGGTAAAGCTAGCATAGATGGGTGCAGATAAAAGCAAAGTTGAGTTGTGTAGAGCTTTCTATGACACTGAAATAGCTAGGTAATAGGGTATGGTGTTCAATATGCTTATCTCTGCATAAAACCTACTGTATGCACTCCATGTCCATTTGTGAGGTCAAAAGACTACTCAGTTGTATTACCGTACATACAGATGGAGGATCTTAATTTGAGCCAATTTGCTACAGCAGGAAAATAATCCTGCAGCAACAGGAAATGTGAAATATTATGTGGATTATAATTAATGTACATTTTTCATTAGGGCAAATCAAGTCTGACATTTTAAAGTGGAAATTACAATCTTTAGAAGCCTTTTAAACCTTGAATACACTACAAGTTTGCATTCTCAACAACAAAATAGTGCTCAAATTAGGATCCTACATCTGTATGTGATACGTGGGATAATAAATGTAAGATACATCTCCTGAAGACCCAAATGGCTCTAAGTGAGTGCAATCAAGCCAATGGCAGGACTGACCAGTGCTCCAGTGTCTGAGAAAATCAAACTACAAAGTCCACTTTTCAAAGTTACTTTACAAGACCTGATACCTGATCTATAGCCTTAAAGACCTAATCTATAGCCTTAAAGACCTGATCTATAGCCTTAAAGACCATGTCTGTCCCTTTACTCAGTCTCCTCCTGGCCCAAACACACTTTTTGATAGTGTTCCATATATTCCATTCCAGCCATTTCAATGAGCCCATCCTCCTATAGCTCCTCCCACCAGCCTCCTCTGGTATACAGCCACCCCTGTTCAGTTCTCAATCCATAACACCTTAAATCAAGGGTAAATTCTAACTTTAAACACAATCACACACAAACTGCCCAGGAATTGGTCCCTTAGGCTCCACCTGGAGGTTCTGTTCTGTGTAGAAGGATTCTATTGAACCCACCATCATCAGACGTCTCTGGATTTAGTCTGGAGGAGAAACATTCATGTCCAGCTGACTGCCAGGCACCTTGGCTGGCTAACCATAAATCGTTCAACTGGTCTGTAATGGCAGTGTCTCTCACGCAGTGTCTCTCACTCCCACATGACGAAATCCACCAGCCACCTCAAAGAGAGACCAGGATGGAAGTGCTTAATTTTATGAGAACAGAATTCCGTGGCTGTTGCTGTTGTCGTCAATATCTGAGAACATTCACTGAAATCAACATGGTACTTTCCGTGGCTGTTGCTGTTGTCGTCAATATCAGAACATTCACTGAAATCAACATGATACTTTTTGCAGAGATGGAATGTGTGTTAACTCTTTTACCTCCAACATCAACAAACACACATAAGCTCATGGAAGCACACACACACATGCACTCACACACATGCACACACATGCACGCACACACATGCACACAAACGCACACACACACATGCACACAAATGATTCCATCTCAAATTTGCTGACAGGGCATCGTTCTCAGCTGCAGTCTGATAGATTAACCAGCAGTGGGGTGGTGTGCTGTGGGTGGATGGATGACCTCTGAACCCATGTGAACAGATCTCCACATATAATAATAGACCCAGCAGGTGTTTCAGCTCCACAACCCAGGCTGTAAGCCAGGCCGTGTCAGGTGTCACCAACAGCCAGGCCGGGGAACAGCAGAGGGGTGGAGGTTCAAGTTCCTGATGGGATCGTTGTTACTCCGACCCCCATGTGAGGTCTGCCATCTCTCTGTGGTATATTTCCAGCTGTCCAGATTGATTAGACATGAAATGTAAGCTCTTGTAATAGCTGTAAATAGGCAGCGACTGCCAAGAAAAGTGAGAACATAATCAGTCTATTTAAGGGCAACTCTATCAAGAAATGATATACTTCTGTCAGATTTATAGACGCTAAGGCATAGCCGTAAAGGTCCTTTTATTTTCTCTCTCTCTCTCTCCTCATCTCTCTCTCCGTTTCCCCTTCATTACCTTTCCTTTAATAACCTACACCACGTTCCTTTATCCCTTTCTGTGTCTTGCCCTTCTCTGTATCAAAATCAAATCAAATTGTATTTATCAAATGGACTGAATACATCAGCTGTAGACCTTACAGTGAAATGCTTACTTACAAGCTCTTCCCCAATGATGCAAAGTCAGATAAGAAAAATACAGGGATAAGTGGAAATTGAGGTAGATAACCAGCTAACACATTTGGTTTCTTGGAAGTCTTCATGGAACGTACGTTTTTGGTTTCCCATTGATGCTGGGAACAAAAATCATGTTTCCTGATCGGTAAAATTGAGGGGTTGTTTTGTTCTGAGAACAGAAGTTAAGATTTCGCCTGTTCTGGGACTGTTTATTTTTAGGATGCAGGGAGGTTCTGAGAACATTTTACTCTGTTTCCTTGAAAGTTCTCCTGGGAGGTTTTATTAACGCTCAGAACAGAAATGATAGGTTATTTCACTGAATGTTTCAAGAAGACAATTTTGAACACCCTTTTTCATGGTATCCAATAGGTAGTTACAGTCTTGACTCGGACTCGGGCGAAGCCATGTGAGCCATGTGTCCACCAAAACAAGACCCCGCCAAGCCACACTGCTTCTTGACATAATGCTGAAATGTGTTCTGGTATTGCCCTCATGTAGCCTGTTTCTGGTCTCAGGTTCAGGAATGACTGAAAAAGCATAACATTCATAAAAAACTGACCCTAGAAATAGTACTGTTGGGAGATCTGGAGAGACCGGGTCAGACAATTACTAATATACTAATACTCTTGGTAAAAGTATTTATCTTTAACTCATAATCTGTGGATTCAAATTGTATGTTAAACATCACAGCATAGTTGAAAGATATATGATGCATAGAAATCCATAGAGCGGATAGGTGGGATGGACTGAGGGAAACTGAGGGTTGGGATGTGGAACTGGAGACATGTGGGAGTGGAGTTGCTGGGAGGGGGATAGAATGACGGTCAAAGAGAGCACACACGGACACAAATATGTAAATAGTGCCACATATGCACTCAAATGCATACGTTCACTGCTGATAGGCCACTGGTTTGGTGGTCGATATGTCGCTTGGTGGAAGATCTATCAACCTTCCCTTAGGCGTGGAGCTTGACACCTGGTTGCTCCTGTGGGTCGCTCTGGATGGGAGTGTCTACTAGATGACTGAATGTAAAGTAAATGTTGACCGGCTTCACTACAGGTAGATTGTATGTGTTAATATAACATCTTTTTTTAAATATGCAAAATTATAACCATGTTTGAACTTTTAGTAAACACCCTGTTAAAGTAATGAAATTCCAAGAAAATAATGTCATTTTGTCAAGAGAATGTTTCAAATCCAAGCGACTTTCCTGCACCATTCCTAGAAAGTTGCGGGAAGGTTGTAAGCATAGAACAAACATGCTCTCACCAAGCTCTAAGAAACATAGGGGTCTCAGAACGTTATGTGCTTGCTGGGTATGTACATGTAGGCAGGGGTAAAGTGACTAGGCATCAGGAGAGAATCAGGGTAAAGTCAAAAGTAGCTGCAGCGTATATGTCAAAGCCTGTTGGTCCGAGACCTGATGCTTCGGTACCGATTGTCTGACAGGAACACAGAGAACAGTCCATGGCTTGGGTGACTGTAGTCTTTGGCAATTTTCTGGGCCTGGAATAAAGTTCCTGGAAGGCAGGGAGCTTGGCCCCAGTGATGTACTGGACCGTCCGCCCCACCCTCTGTAGAGCCTAGCGGTCGAGGGCGGTGCAGTTGCCATACCAGGAGGTGATGCAGCCAGTAGAGATGTTGAAGCGACAACATCTCACTCTCGCCTCCTTTCTCTCCCTCCATCCTTCTCCTCCCTCTGCACCATAAACTGGGGGATATAACTCATTGAGGCAGGCAGGCAGTTAGGCTTACTGAAGGCCTATTCTCTCAGTGTACAGACACAGCTGAGGAGGCCTGCAGAGAGGAAGTGCATCAGCGTGGAATAGAGAGCTTCTTAAAAGCCAGTGAATAAAAGCTTTGACATCCCCTCTGCCCGCCCTCCCAGTCTACATCCCTCCTCCCCCTCCCTATTGTTTTGCCAGAGCATATTAGGATGCTGCAGACACTATTAAGGATGGTGTAATGAAATCATACTCTGTGCACTGGTAAATGGAACTGAGTGGAAAGGGTCAGGGATGGAGTGGGCGCGGGGGAGATGGAGGGACGGAGGGGGAGGAAGAGGAGGGGGTAGTTCATTCCTTCAGAGGCTCTACTGAAATTCTCTTACATACAGAACATTACCAGCAATGAATGGTGAAAGGTCATGCATGCTGTATGTCCTATAAGCAGACACACATAGAACATTAAATACATAGACCAGGACTCAATCCAAGGATCATTGTAAAGACACACATTGAACTTTTAAAGGTAATTTATGGTTGAACCAACATCTGTAGATTTTACCGTGAATCTCCGCCAACGTTGGGAATATTGCATTTAAAAGGCACATTATTAGTCATCAGTCAGTGTAGCATGCTTATTTACAACGCACCTTGGATTGAATTCCAGGCTTACACAACTAAAATGTTGAAATTCACTGGTAAACTCAGACACCATAAGTCATCTCATTGTAAATGAACATTCCAAATGGAAGTGAAGGAAGGTGCATCAACACAGGACTGGAGGTGATATGAAGACTAAACTCTCCACTAAGAACATGAGCTCTAATAAAGATGATGAACTCATCAAACAGATAGTCTCCTTGTTTATAGATCTTTAAATATGTGTTTTCAACTGAAACATTATGTGGTATTGGAGTGCCCCATAAATGGTGTTGTGTTATTATTATTACTATACCAAGATGGCATAGCAGTCAGACGTCCTTTGTCCTCGTCTTGTTGTGTCCCCGTGTATGTATATATTTACATCTTTCTTAAATATTTTATTTTCCAAAAACTCAACTTCAAAACACTCTCCTGCAACCCGCCTCACCAATTTAAAAAAATAAAGTATTATTTACCTCAAATCTGAAATCCACAATAGAAGGTAGCCAGAAGGTAGCCAGTGTACTGGCTAACGTTAATATTCAGCTAACCACGGTTTGTGGTCATCAGCTATCCTTTAGCTCGAAAAGCTATCGCCAGTTTAGTACAACGCAAAGCAGACCAGAACATACCGGACCTATTTTTCTCTCCACATCCCCAGCTAGCTAGCTGCTATCCGTGTGACTATTGGCTTATGTCGATCCTGGAGCAAACATCAATTATTCCGGAGCTAACCAGCTGAAGAGTTCCATCAGCCACTCCTGGGCTACAATCACCTATCAGGACCCGTTTTTACTAACGATGCGGAGCCCCACCGGGCCTTCACGACTGGACTACCGACGTTATCTGCCCGAGGTAGTTATCCAACTGGCCCCTCCGTCGTCACGTTACCTGAATGCCCATCTGCGGCCCGCTAATCATTAGCTGTCTTATCGGCTGCTATCTGAATAGGTTTATCGGACAATTTTTCTTGGTTCACTATAACTATATCTATTTTACCAATTTGATTGATCCCCTCTACCACACGGAACCCCACAAATCTACCGACGGAAGCGCACAAGGAGGCTAAAAACAGACCTCCATCCTATGCTAGCTTGCTACCGATGGCCCGGCTAGCTGTCTGAATCGCCGTTACCCCAACCAACCTCACTACTCACTGGACCCTTATGATCACTCAACTCACCGTTACCGCCTGCTATAGACCACCCTCTGCCCCCAGCTGTGCTCTGGACACCATATGTGAACTGATTGCCCCCCATCTATCTTCAGAGCTCGTGCTGCAAGGCGACCTGCACCCCCCACAGCAACTCGCCCAAGCCTTCCCCATTTCTCCTTCTCCCAAATCCAGTCAGCTGATGTTCTGAAAGAGCTGCAAAATCTGGACCCATACAAATCAGCCGGACTAGGCAATCTGGACCCTTTCTTTCTAAAATGATCTGCCGAAATTGTTGCAACCCCTATTACTAGCCTGTTCAACGTCTCGTGTCATCTGAGATTCCCAAAGATTGGAAAGCAGCTGCGGTCATCCCCCTCTTCAAAGGGGGGGACACTCTTGACCCAAACTGCTACAGACCTATATCTATCATACCCTGCCTTTCTAAGGTCTTTGAAAGCCAAGTCAACAAAAAGATTACCGATACTGTGCAGACGTATTCATTGACCTGGCCAAGGCTTTCGACTCTGTCAATCACCACATCCTCATCGGCAGACTCGATAGCCTTGGTTTTTCAAATGATTGCCTCGCCTGGTACACCAACTACTTCTCTGATAGAGTTCAGTGTGTCAAATCGGAGGGCCTGTTGTCCGGGCCTTGGCAATCTTTATGGGGGTACCACAGGTGTCACGCCCTGGTCGAAGTATTTTTTGTTTATCTTTATTTATTTGGTCAGGCCAGGGTGTGGCATGGGTTTGTGTATGTGGTGTGTATGTATTGGGATCTGCCAGTCAGCCAGACTCTTCCAGATCCGCCAGTCAACCAGACTCTTCCAGATCTGCCAGTCAGCCAGACTCTTCCAGATCTGCCAGTCAGCCAGACCCTTACCTGATTTGCCAGTCAACCAGACTCTTCCAGATCTGCCAGTCAACAAGACTATTCCAGATCCGCCAGTCAGCCGGGATCTGCCAGTCGGCCAGGATCTGCCAGCCGGGATCTGCCAGTCGGCCAGGATCTGCCAGTCGGTCAGGATCCGCCAGTCAGTCAGGATCTGCCAGATCCACCAGTCAGCCAGGATCTGCCAGTCAGCCAGGATCTGCCGAAACCACCAGCCAGCCAGGATCTGGTAGATCCATCAACCTGCCTGAGCTTCCTCTCACTCCTGAGCTTCCTCTCACTCCTGAGCTTCATCTCACTCCTGAGCTTCCTCTCACTCCTGAGCTTCCTCTCACTCCCGAGCTTCCTCTCACTCCCGAGCTTCCTCTCACTCCCGAGCTTCCTCTCACACCCGAGCTTCCTCTCACTCCCGAGCTTCCCCTCAGTCCCGAGCTGCCTTAGTCCCGAGCTGCCCCTCAGTCCCGATCTGCTCCTCAGTCCAGTGGGGTTCTGGGTGAGGACTACTAGGCCATGGTCGGCGGCGAGGGTGGACTATCCAAGGACGCGAGGAGAGGGGACTAAGACATTGATTGAGTGGGGTCCACGTCCCACGCCGGAGCCGCCACCATGGACAAACGCCCACCCGGACCCTCCCTATTGTTTTGAGGTGCATTCGGGAGTCCTCACCTTAGGGGGGGTTCTGTCACGCCCTGGTCGAAGTATTTTGTGTTTATCTTTATTTATTTGGTCAGGCTAGGGTTTGGCATGGGTTTGTGTATGTGGTGTGTATGTATTGGGATTGTAGCTAGTGGGGTGTTCTGGTTAAGTCTATGGCTGTCTGAAGTGGTTCTCAATCAGAGGCAGGTGTTTATCGTTGTCTCTGATTTGGAACCATATTTAGGCAGCCATATTCTTTGAGTTTGTCGTGGGTGATTGTCCTTAGTGTCTTTGTTCCTTGTTCTGTGTGTATGTGCACCAGTATTAGGCTGTTTCGGTTTTCATTACGTTTATTGTTTTTGTAGATTTTGTATTTAGATTCGTGTTACGTTTGTTCATTAAACATGGATCGCAATCTACACGCTGCATTTTGGTCCGACTCTCCTTCACACCTAGAAAACCGTTACAACAGGGTTCAATTCTTGGACTGACTCTCTTCTCTGTATATATCAATGACGTTGCTCTTGCTGCTGGTGATTCTCTGATACACCTCTACGCAGACGACACCATTCTGTATACTTCTGGCCCCTCTTTGGACACTGTGTTAACTAACCTCCAGACGAGCTTCAATGCCATACAACTCTCCTTCCGTGGCCTCCAATTGCTCTTAAATAAAAGTAAAACTAAATGCATGCTCTTCAACCGATCGCTGCCTGCACCTGCCCGCCCGTCCAACATCACTACTCTGGACGGTTCTGACATAGAATATGTGGACAACTACAAATACCTAGGTGTCTGGTTAGACTGTAAACTCTCCTTCCAGACTCTCATCAAACATCTCCAATCCAAAGTTAAATCTAGAATTGGCTTCCTATTTCGCAACAAAGCATCCTTCACTCATGCTGCCAAACAAACCTTTGTAAAACTGACCATCCAACCGATCCTCGACGATGTCATTTACAAACTAGCTTCCAATACCTGACTCAATAAATTGGATGCAGTCTATCACAGTGCCATTATTTTTGTCACAAAAGCCCCATATACTACCCACCACTGCGACCTGTACGCTCTAGTTGGCTGGCACTCGCTTCATACTCATCGCCAGACCCACTGGCTCCAGGTCATCTACAAGACCCTGCTAGGTAAAGCCCCGCCTTATCTCAGCTCGCTGGTCACCATAGCAGCACCCACCTGTAGCACGCGCTCCAGCAGGTATATCTCTCTGGTCACCCCCAAAACCAATTCTTCCTTTGGTCATCCTTCCTTCCAGTTCTGCCAATGACTGGAACTTGCCTACCTGGTTAAATAAAGGTGAAATAAAAATAAATAAAATTAATTCACAGTATAACTAAAGGAGTGTTTAGTCTACAGGTCAGGAGGGTAACAGTGTAACTACAGGAGTGTTTCGTCTACAGGCCATGAGGATAACAGTGTAACTACAGGAGTGTTTAGACTTCAGGTCAGGAGGATAACAGTGTAACTACAGGAGTGTTTAGTCTTCAGGTCATGAGGATAACAGTGTAACTACAGGAGTGTTTAGACTGCAGGTCAGGAGGATAACAGTGTAACTACAGGAGTGTTTAGTCTACAGGTCATGAGGATAACAGTGTAACTACAGGAGTGTTTAGTCTTCAGGTCATGAGGATAACAGTGTAACTACAGGAGTGTTTAGTCTTCAGGTCAGGAGGATAACAGTGTAACTACAGGAGTGTTTAGTCTACAGGTCATGAGGATAACAGTGTAACTACAGGAGTGTTTAGTCTTCAGGTCAGGAGGATAACAGTGTATCTACAGGAGTGTTTAGTCTACAGGTCAGGAGGATAACAGTGTAACTACAGGAGTGTTTAGACTACAGGTCATGAGGATAACAGTGGTTAATAGAGCCTCCTGGCTTTTAATACTTAACAAGCCCTTCAACTAATGGCATTGGCTGTATCAATCAGAGACAAAACATTGTAGAGAGCATGTGGCTAGAAGAAGTGTTTGGTCTTTTCCAAGAATGAGTTGACCTTGATCATGCTTATTTACTGTAACAGCCTTGCACACAGCTGATCTAAACCTGGCAGGTTCAATTACAGGTTATCCTTTGACCGTTTGTAACGACATCACAATATACAGGTGCGTCATGATGCATCGTGGTTCATACCATAGGACGTCACTGTACTGTGCACTGTCACACACGTGGATTGAAACACACGGCTGCTCACTGACAATACATATATAATGGAGCAGCACAACAGGTGGTTAATGAACCTCTGATGATTGGCCATTATCAAAGCATGTGTCCTATCACAATTTGATTAGACAATGTGGAAGCCTAACAGAACTATGTGTTGTTTAGAGGGCAGCTTCTTCCATGACCTCTGAGGAAACACAAGAGGCATGTATACCAACCAAATGATCTCCACTTGTAAATCAGAGACATAATGAAATACATCCTCATCGTCCTGAGGAGCACAGGTTCCCTGGATTGGACTGTTGTCTATAATGATGTTGGCACTCATCGAGGGAGGCTAGAGGAGAGGAAGGGAGACACAGTGTCTGGTAGTAAAGGAGAACTACAGTGATTTAGTGCACTGACTGGGACTCTATTCACACACACACACACCCTCCCCTGTCGACCACTCCCAGTCTATTCACTCAGAGAGCGTTATCCAGTGAAGGGGTCCTGTGGGGGTTTAATCAGCTGACTGGATGCTGGTCCATCCACAGGGCCAGGCATGGAGAAGGCTGAACCAGCCTCCTTATACAGATGTACAAGTTTTTTAATCAAACTTCCAGCTCAGTCTATTTTTGAACGTCTGATTAAATTACAGCTTTGATCTCCCAAAGCCAATCTGCTCCTTCCTTCCAGATCACACACACTCCATATACACACACTCATATCCATGCACACACAGACTGACACAGATGGGCAGGACACACACAGACTCACACAGATTCTGGGGCATAAAACGTATACAGGCTTTAGTGGACTACACTCTAAGAAAAATGAGTTCCTAAAGGGTTCTTTGGCTGTCCCCATAGGAAAACCCTTTTTGGTTCCTCTGTGGAAAGGGTTCTACATAGAGCCCAAATGGTTCTACTTGGAACCAAAATGGTTCTACATGGAACCAGAAAGGTTATTTCAAAGGGTTATCCTATGGGGACAGCCGAAGAACACTTTTAGGTTATAGATAGAACCTTTTTTTCTAAGAGTGTAGGAGTATAACTGAAGCTTTACAGCCTGCTTGGATCTCGCCAACGGGCCACCCAGGCACTATTCCAGAGAATCACTAGAGCCGTCTGCCATCCCTGTGGAAACAACAGATCCATCTGTCATTGAGACTCAGATTCTCCATCAACTTTAGAATAAAGGCATATATTTCACTGCACTGACAAAGTCATAATTCTACCTCCTGGCTCCTAACCAAGATGATTATTGCCTTGCATGTGGCTCGTTCATCCATCCAGGATGATTTGTGTGTCTTACATTTCACACTTCAGAGTGTTGGATGCTTTAGCAAAGTGATTCAAGTGGATTTCCTTGCTCTCACCTGGGAGTTGAGCCGAGAACCCTGGTCACATGAGACCTTGGAGGCTAAAAGACTGTGCAGGAGAGAGCAATCATGTGATATGTGATATGAGTATGAAAGCATATCTCTCTAAGCTGCCAGTGCTGTGGTAATGGGCTGCTGCTGACTCTGGACTGGTGTCAATCTTTACCTCTCCTGACCCCTCCTTAGTATGCCGCGCTGTCAAATGTCTTCCACAGATAGTACAGACAGGTCTTGTGTGCTGATTTTGGTTGAAAGTATGGTGAACATTGGACCGAAAGGAAAGTTATACTTAATAGCACCACCAGAAAACGCTCCATATTTCACTGTTACAGAACATTGAGTCAATCTTCATTCTCAAGGACAGAAAGTGGGTAAAGTGTCTCCACTTAAAACAAAGAAATAACACGGACAAAAATACACACAACCAAATAAGGGTTAGATTCAATCTCTCTATCAGAAGCACTTTGTGCCACAGCACTGGGATCCTGGCATTATTATCAAGGGAGAGAGTGAATGAAAGAGTGGGAAAAGAGTTGCGCAGATGGAGAGGTAATAATGGAGGGAGGACATGGGGTGGAGGGATGAAGGGAGTAGAGGGGGGCGTCTGGAGGAGAGGAAGAGATACGGTACACACTGCGTGGCTCTTAGGAGAACTGTCCAGATGAATCATGGGATGGATGTTGCACCGTGCTGTTCAAACTAATGAAGAGGGAATTTATGGTAACACTTAGAGAATGGGATCAATAGGGGCTATGCTTCTAGAGCAGCGGAGGGGGAGAGACAGAGAGAGAGAGAGAGAGAGAGAGAGAGAGAGAGAGAGAGAGAGAGAGAGAGAGGGGGAAAGAGGGGGAGATATAGAGAGAGATAGAGAGAGAGGGAGCATAGAGGAAGAGTGAAGGAA